>NW_028318832.1:487500-691999 GCF_062004578.1 Staurois parvus
GAGGGCTGCCAATTTGACACCTGTGCCCTAGAGGTTACTGAGGAGGTGGGGTTTATTTCTATGCTCCCTCTGGTGCCCCCCCCCCGGATGTTACTGAGGAGGTGGGTCCTGACATTATTGTATAAAACCTGATGATGTCATCACACTGTGACATCATGAAGGCCATGCCCCCTCCTATTGCAGAGTCCCATGGATTTCTGTTCTGGCATTTATTAATACAAACAACACAGAGGATGCAACTGGCACTGGAGGGAGATGGTAGCTGGGAAGTCTTAACATGGCTTGGACATATTGAGCGGTGGAATCGGGCGGACTGACTATTTGGAAACTCAGGCACTGCCCGAGGGCCTGGGGTCAGTAGGGGGCCCCATGAGATGCCCCTGGTACCTTTTTTTTTTTCATAGGCTTGTTTGAGTTTGGGCAAGGACACGGGCCCTATGATCCCCTATTGCCTGGGGGCACCAAGAGTTGTCAGTCTGCCCCTGGGCGGGATGAAGAGTGGTGAGGAATGTGGCCATGCTGCCAATTACTCAGTAACATCATGCCAGATTCCCGGAGTGGGACTGGTCCCAATGACTGTGCTTAAGTGAAACTGTCAATATTAGCTGATAAACCGCTTTTGAAAACTTCTATCAGCATTCTGGTGCTTCTGCTTGCCGCTTCATATTTATTGCTCTATAAATTGGCCAATAATTCCTACTCTGCCGGAATTTTTATTATTTTCTGCTTTACTGGCACCATTCGTGTTTATGTTGATTGTTAGCAGTGGGTGGACTGCCCTACCGGTTCATGGGAAAGCAAATGCAAATAGTATAAACATGGAATTGTACTGCAATGAGGAGAGCATGTAGAGCTTAGGAGGTCGGTCTCTTGATTGCATATAGTTGCCCTTGGAACAGTTGTAGTTGGCATTGCCAGCTTGCCCAATGGGGTTTAATACCACCTCAATACCGCTGTATGTATATACACAGCCCCATATTGAGGTGCTTATACTGGGATCATGGCTGCAGCTACAACCATGACCCTAGCACCATTCTCTACAGCAGCTGATTCTCTTTCACTTAAGAGTGATCCAAGTGGCTATACAGCCATTGGATCACTTTTACAGGCAGCAAAAAAAGCCTGACACACAGCTGCCACCTTTCCTGTTCTTTCCCATCCCACTGGGGGACCCAGAACTGATGTGATCAGCCACATCTGATGCTGTACTCAGGTGTAAGTGGAATGGATGTTATTCCTCCCTCTCTGTGGTTTCAGAGACCAGAAGCGATGAGGATTTTCTCACTTCCAGTTTTGCTTTTGTTTATAGGCTCTTACTGCTTTCACAACATCTAATCAAATCGATCTTAGTTTGATCAGATACTTTGGAGAGGGGCAGAAGATTGATCTGGTGTCTAAAAAGATATCAGATCACTCCATAAAGAGGACTTGTCATGATCCATGCTTTCACAAACAGTTGTTGTTCATCCCATGTGATGGCAATAAAATTGATTAGAAAAAAAGTGTGTGTGTGTATATATGTCTGGCAATCTGATAGATGTGTCTGGGTTCGGTGGTTGCCAAGAGAACGGTACTTGCCTGACTGCATCGTGCCAAGTGTAAAGCTTGGTGGAGAGGGGATTATGGTGTGGGGTTGTTTTTCAGGGGTTAGGCTTGGCCCCCTAGTTCCAGTGAAGGGAACTCTTAAGGCAACATTTTGGACAATTTCATGCTCTCAACTTTGTGGGAAGAGTTTGGGGATGCCCCCTTCCTGTTCCAACATGACTGCACACCAGTGCACAAAGCAAGGTCCATAAAGACATGGAGGAGACAGTTTGGGGTGGAGGAACTTGACTGTCCTGACCTCAACCCGATATACAAAGATGAAAAATATGGTAAAACATCCCACCATTTATACTGTTTTTGCCAACATCCCAATATATAAAGACCAAGAAAAAATGTAAAGATATCTTCCTGGGACTTTGTATGGCAAAGAACACAGTGAGTATACAGAAGTATAAAGCAGTAAATGTTTATTACAAAAAATTGTTGCAATAAAATGAATCGGAAGCCCTCAACCTCATAGAACACCTTTGGGATGAATTAGAGCGGAGACTGCGAGCCAGGCCTCCTCCCCCGACATCAGTCCCTGACCTGACAAATGTGCTTCTGGAAGAATGGTCCAACCTTCCCATAGACACCCTCCTAAACCTTGTGGACGGCCTTCCCAGAAGAGTTGAAGCTGTTATAGCTGCAAAGGGCGGGGCCAACTCAATACTGAACCCTACGGACTGAGACTGGGGAGTCATTAAAGGTCATGTGCGTGGAAAGGGCGGGGCCAACTCAATATTGAACCCTACGGACTGAGACTGGGGGTCATTAAAGGTCATGTGTGTGGAAAGGGCGGGGCCAACTCAATATTGAACCCTACGGACTAAGACTGGGGGGCCATTAAAGGTCATGTGTGGGGAAAGGGTGGGGCCAACTCAATACTGAACCCTACGGACTAAGACTGGGAGGCCATTAAAGTTCATGTGTGTGGAAAGGCCAGCCAACTCAATATTGGACCCTACGGACTAAGACTGGGGGCCATTAAAGTTCATGTGCGTGGAAAGGCAGGCGTCCCAATACTTTTGGCAATATAGTGTATACTGTATATTATAGACACAGAATACAGACAGGTGTGTTTTTTAAGAAGCTTCATAAGCCTCAAGCCAAAGAGGATATAATGTATTTCAACTGTGTAAAACACGACCGGCATTGTGAATGGCCTTCTCAGTCTCACCTTGGACAAAGATTTCCAGCTTGCAAGGCAACAACCTAGCTGACACCACAAATTTTAAAGGAACCATTCACACTGGAATAGAAATTTTGACCTTTAGGAAATATCGGTTTCAAGTACGGTAGTCAAGATTTCTTCTTATTTAGTGTGTTAGAGATAAAGCTTAACAATTTTAAAATATTGTCTAATGAAAATACAAGAAAATGGTGCAAGAAAAATATTTACAGTAAAATACATGGAAAATTGACAATGAGCAACAGTAAAATATATAGTAATAAAAATTGAAAGTACTTAAAGCGAAGCTCCATCCAAAAAGGGAAAGTTCTGCTTTAAAGACTGGTCCCTGCTCCCCATTAGGGATTGGCACCTTTTGGGAGGGGGTACCCAAAATGGGCAGGTACCCGCTCCTACTTCCCCTGTGATCGCCTAGATGATCAGAAGCGGAAGCTGCCCCCCTCCCCATAGCCTTCAGGGACATGTGACCGGCTGCAGAAGACTACGGGACCAGGGGTGGACTGACACTTCATGGGGCCCCCGGGCAATAGGGGATCATGGGGCCCCTTTGTCCTTGCCCAAACTCAAAAAAGGCCCCCTACTGACCCCGGGCCCTTGGGCAGTGCCCAAATTTCCAAATGGTCAGTCCACCCCTGTACGGGACCATTCAGAAAGTGGAGCACTACTCGCGCATGCGCACTCTGCACTCTGCACCGGGCTGCTAAGCTGTCATCTGTCGCACTGAAGATGCTGACACCGGGATCATTGGATGGCCAGCAAAACAGGCTGTGGGAAGGACACCGCGGGATCGAGGGACAGGTAAGTGGATGTATTTTTAAAAGTCAGCAGCTACAGTTTTTGTAGTTGCTGACTTATTTTTTTACAGTGTGACTGGAACTCCACTTTAACAAGATTTTGCCTGGAAAGAGTCTAATTCAATGTAGAATAAGTCCTGTTATGACAGAGTGATTGGCCCTTAGAGTGCCACCTAGCATGGGTGCCTTGTATCAACAGAAGTGAGAGAGCTGTTGAGCTGCTGTTGCAGCCATCTTTTATAGTTCCTGACAAGAACGGGTACAGGAATGTCCCTCCTCCTGGAAAATGTTTAAAAGCAGTCATATTTTCAGAGGGCCAAGTAGTACAGTCTGATAACCAGTGTATTATTTTATAGCATGAAAACTTAGTTTGATAGAGACCAAACATGATGTATCAATTTTGTGTGACTTCCACAGAAGGGGTTATGTGTCCTTTCAGCTTCATAAACCTAGCAGTATGGGCAGGGCTGTTGTTAGAAACCACAGGGCCCCCATACAGCCATCCTGATAGCCCCCCCTAAAACAAAAACTGTTTACTATGCTTCAGTTTGAATGAACAGAGTGAGTGATCAGTACTGATTATTGTGTTAATTCAAGAAAGGAAGGGGCTGGTAAATGTGACTTATTTACCAGACCCTTTCCCCACTCTCCATCCTGAAGGATCCTATTGTGTGCTTGCAGCTGCCTGTGGAAAGGAGAGGAGGGAAGCTGGCAGCACTGTTAAGGTGGGGGCACACAGGAGGTCCTGGGCAACAGGGGGAAACATATGGCACACAGGAAGGATTATGGGTGCATCAGGGGGGCAATTATTGGAACTTATCCTTGGTATGGTTCTCTCTGCAGCAGGTAAAAGCCATCAGAAGGGAGAGGAGAAGAAGCCAAAAGCAAAGAGAGCCATACAAGGGATTGGTTTCAGTAATTGCCCCCTCCCCCCACCCTGTGCTGATCAGCCTCCTGGCACACATCCAATTTACGCAGTTGACTGGACCCCCCTACTGACCAGGCCACATACTGGAGGAACACAGATTTTATGCTCTGCCCAGGGGCTGACTGACAACTCATGGGGCCCCCGGGCAATAGGGGATCAGTTTTTGTAGCTGCTGACTTTTATTTTTTTACAGTGTGACTGGAACTCCACTTTAACAAGATTTTGCCTGGAAAGAGTCTAATTCAATGTAAAATAAGTCCTGTTATGACAGAGTGATTGGCCCTTAGAGTGCCACCTAGCATGGGTGCCTTGTATCAATGGAAATGTGAGAGCTGTTGAGCTGCTGATGCAGCCATCTTTTATAGTTCCTGACAAGAATGGGTACAGGAATGTCCCTCCCTCCTGGAAAATGTTTAAAAGCAGTCATATTTTCAGAGGGCCAAGTAGTACAGTCTGATAACCAGTGTAATATTTTATAGCATGAAAACTTAGTTTGATAGAGACCAAACATGATGTATCAATTTTGTGTGATTTCCACAGAAGGGGTATATGTCCTTTCAGCTTCATGAACCTAGTAGTACAGGCAGGGCTGTTGTTAGAAACCACAGGGCCCCCATAATGCCAACCTGATAGCCCCCCCAAAACAAAAACAGTTTACTATTGTCACATACCTGATGGGAGACTGAATTGACGAGGTAGGCATCACTTGTGTCACTAGCCCTGACCCCGCTGAGGTTGGAACAGAGGGAGTCTAGGGACCAGGGGGACAAGAGCGCCAGTGGTTGTTGCTTGCGGCTCTTGCAGATGATGACCTTGGTAGGCAGAGTATCCTCTGTAATATTAGACAGAGCAGGTTCTGTGGATTGCCCAATGTGTAGCAGAGCAAGGTGGGTAGCAAGGACACAGGACTGGAGCAGAGTCATAGGATAGCCGGGGTCATCAACAGTCGGACAGCGCAGTACAGAATCAGAAGGAAAAGCCAAAGTCAGGAGCAGAGCCGAAGTCAGGAACCGGGAGCAGGAGAGTAATTGGAGTCAGATCAGGAACAAGCAGGGTCAGCAACAAAGGAATCGTACAGGAACAACCAGGACACGGGGGAGCTGAAGACCAGTCAGCACTGAACCTGAGCAGAGGCCCTCCTTAAATAGCCCGTCTGGCGCCAATCTTCGCCGTGCATGTGCACGTGTGCGTGCATGTGCGCGATCGCACATTCCTGCGCACCTGCGCACAACCGGAAATTCTTCTGCAGGATCTCTTTTGCGCATGCGTGTTCCCGATCGTGATTCTTCTTGCCGGAAATCCCTTACAACTATGCTTCAGTTTGAATGAACAGAATGAGTGATCAGTACTGATTATTAATTGTGTTCGTTCAAGAAAGGAAGGGGCTGGTAAATGTGACATGTTTATCAGACCCTTTCCCCACTCTCCATCCTGAAGGATCCTATTGTGTGCTTGCAGGTACCAGTGGAAAGGAGAGGAGGGAAGCTGGCAGCACTGTGGAGGTGGGGGCACATGGGAGGTCCTGGGCAGCAGGGGGAAACATATGGTACACAGGGAGGATTATGGGTGCATCAGGGGGGCAATTATTGGAACTGATCCCCCGTATGGCTCTTTCTGCAGAAGCTAAAAGCCAGCAGGAGGGAGAGTAGAAGAAGCAAGAAGCAGAGAAAGCCATACAGGGGATTGGTTTCAGTAATTGCCCCCCCCCCCCCCCCCGTTCTAAATCACCCTCCTGGCACACATCCAATTCTCCCAGCTGCCTGGGTCCCCCTACGGGCCGGGCCACATACAGGAGGAACACAGCTTTTATGCTCTTCCTAATAGACCTTACTACCTCCAATTATGATGGTTTAAAGCTGGGGTCTCCTTCAGACTTTAGGAGGGCCAGATTAGGGCCAGTGGGGGTAGAAAATGTCCTGGCCCCAGCATTGGTGAGAATAAACATGACTTCATGGTTGATGGTCAGTAGGAGGAGTAGTGCCCTATCATTGGTATTAGTGGAAAGAATAGTACACCATCATTGATTTCAATGTAAGAAGTGCCCCAAGGGTTGGATAAAGGGCAGCAAAGAGCCATATTCGGCCCTCGGGCCGCAGTTTGGAGACCCCTGGTTTAAAGCAGAGCTATTTTTCCTCAGACAAAGGTGCAGGAACTCAACTCCCCCTTCAAACAAGCCACTCCTTGTCCCCACTCTGTCTACCCACCTCCAAGTACTGTCCCTTAGTTCCGCTCCCTACTAACCTTCCAGTATCACCTCTATTACAAAATACAGAACAAAGTATCATTTTGTGCTGCTAAATAATTTGTTTGGAATTTGTAAATGATAACAAAAAGAAGTAAAATAAATCCCCTGCAGCCAGCAACAATAGAGCCCCCCAAAACAAAATAGCCCCTGGCAATAATAGATCCAAACAAGCAACAATAGTTCCTCCAGCAACAGTAGACCCCTTACAACAAAATAGCCCCTCAATAACAATATACCCCCTTCAGCAACAATAGATCCACGTCAGTAACAAAAGACACCCTTCAACAATGATAGATTTGTCAGCAGCCAGCAACAATAGATCCAACCCAGCAACAATAGAGGCCCTTCAGCAACAATTGATGCCCTTCAGCAATAATAGATTCTCAGCAGCCAGCAACAATAGACCCTCCACAGCTAAATACCCTCCAGAAACAATAGATCAACCCAGCAGCAATAGACCCCCCAGTACCAATACACCCCCCTCAAGCTACAATAGATCTCCGCAGCACACCCCAGCACTCCTTGCCCTTACATACATTCTGTGCTGAAGGTGCCGGAACTGCTTTCCCCCGCACTCCCCAGTGCCCTGCTGAAAAAGGTCTTGGTTTAAGGTGGTTGTAAAGTCAAAACATTTTTCACCCTAATTCCCTGCAATAAGGTACAAAATGTCCTACTTTTTCCTCCTTTCCACCCACTCCCTATATACTTCCCTGAGTCCTATCTCAGTACAGAGCTGTGCCCTAGTGCCCTAATGCAGCAGTTCTGCTCTCTCATCCTCTCCTCATAGGAATCAACAAGAGAAGTGCCAGCTATTGGCCCCTGCTGCTGTCAATCAAATCCTGAGAGCAGAGAGCGGGTCATGCTGTGTGTGTCTGTGGATGCATACCGTCCAGCTTGGAAGTGAGCCTGCAGATGTCCCCCCATAAGAAGCGACTTCCTGTGGTGGTGTACACAGGAGAAGAGGAGCCAAGAGTGCCGGTAGGGGACCCCAGCAAAAGAGGTTTGGGGCCACTCTAGCATTGCACACAGGAGATAAGTACAACATGTTCATTATTTAAAAAAAAAAATAAAAAAAAAAGAGTCTTTAAAACCACTTTAATTAGAAGTCTTTGAGGCTTTGCAGAATCTGGACCAAAAATGGTTTGTTCAACTTGTGATGTGTGATAGGCCTCATTAATAGGTCTCTACATATCCGTGTTCTGCTAAGTAATGGTACTGAGAGAAATGTTAATGGCCTTGGCTACAACTGGCATTAGCAGATTGAAATCTGGAAGCCAGTTGAGAAGTAAGGGGGTCCCCAGGTACCACCCCCCCATGTGAATGAGTATGGGGTACATACTTAAGAAAATAAACATGCATGTGTGGGAAAATGCTGTTACACAGAAGTATCAACATTTGCCAGGTGTGGCACCTGAAGCCCCCTGGGCAAGGGAAAACACCCGGGATTCTACGCACTATGTATATTCAGCTCCTCACCATCCATATGAATGAGGACTTAATAAATGAAGGTATCAGGGACTCTGCTCTCTCCTGGTTCTCCTCTTATCTATCCCAACGCTCCACCTCCGCAATATCTCCAAGATATGCCCGTTCCTCACCCCAGACACCACTAAACTACTCGTTCACCCCCTTATTATCTCACACCTGGACTACTGCAACTCCCTTCTCACCAGCCTACCTCATCACAGACTATCCCCGCTCCAGTCTATCCTGAACTCAGTAGCCAGACTCATCCACCTCACCAACCACTCCACTTCTGCCTCCCCCCTCTGCCTATCCCTTCACTGGCTCTCGATTGTCCCACGCATTAAATTCAAATTACGAACTCTGACATACAAAGCCATTCATAACGCTGCCCCAAACTACCTCACTGACCTGATATCCAATTACCACCCTACCCGTGCCCTTCGCTCCTCACAGGACCTCCTACTCTCTAGCTCCCTGGTCTCCTCCTCCCACGCCCGACTGCAGGACTTCTCCAGGACTTCCCCCATCCTCTGGAACTCCCTACCCCAATCCATCAGACTGTCTCCTACCCTCCTCATCTTCAGGCACATTTTGAAAACCCATCTCTTCAGGGAAGTCTACCCCACCCTCACCTAACAGCCATTCTCCTCCACTCCCCCTACCACTCCATCCCAAACAGCCACTTCCTCCTGTACCACTATCCCCTCCCTCCTAGATTGTAAGCTCGAAAGAACAGGGCCCTCGAACCCCTCATGTATTGTATTGTTACTGTATTGTCTCTTGTACTGTCCCCCACTATAATGTACAGCGCTGAGCACACCCTTTTGCGCTATATAAATACTGTATAATGTAATGTAATGTAATATTTCGAATTGCAACTGCCCAAAGCTTTGACTGAGCAGTGATCCAATCACATTCCCCTCCCTGTAATATCATCCAACTCTGGGTTTTCTTTTCACATCTTCCAGTTCCCCCACATATCTTTATATAACCTCTATTTACATAGAACCCGCAATGTAGCATTAAGGCCATGACTGAGCCAGGAAGAGGCCCCTCACCTCTGGACAGGCGCAATTCAATTTAGGTCTCCTTACTGTAAAAAACACTGTTGCCTCAAGACACCCGGAGTCACTCAGTCCCTATGCTGTGTGTCCACGGATGAAGAATTAACCCAAGCTATTCCACCGGCCTACCACTCCTATCTTGATGTTTTTAGCCCACGAGGACATCCTTCCCCCACATCGGGCATATGATTGCCCAATAGACCTCCTTCCAGGATCGGAGATTCCTTTTGACCGGATTTTTCCCCTATCAGAGCGGGAGTTGGGGGCCTTGAAAGAATATATCGAGGAGAGTCTCAAGAAAGAATTTATCTGCCCGTCCACATCACCAGCAGGAGCAGGAATCTTTTTTGTAGAGAAAAAAGATCAGTCGTTGAGGCCCTGTGTAGACTACCGGGAATTGAACAAAGTTACAGTGAAGAATCGCTACCCTCTCCCTTTGGTCCCCTAGTTGTTCCAGAGATTAAAGGCGGCCTCTATTTTTACAAAGCTGGATCTTCGAGGAGCCTATAACTTGGTCCGTATTCGTGAAGGGGATGAGTGGAAGATAGCCTTTCGCACCCAATTTGGGCACTTTGAGTACCTGGTTATGCCATTCAGGTTGTGCAATGCCCCAGCGACTTTCCAACACTTTGTAAATGACATCTTTAAGGACTATCTGGATATCTTTGTGATTGTTTATCTTGATGATATCTTAATCTCCTCCCTGTCCTTAGAAACACATTTCGAGGTCACGTCAAGAGCATGCTGGAGCAGCTCCGCCAGCACAGACTGTATGCCAAGGCGGAGAAATGCAGCTTCGAGCAAGATAGGATCCAGTTTTTGGGATTGATCATCTCCACCTCGGGGATTGCCATGGATCCCCAGAAGATCTCCGCAATCCTGGAGTGGCCAGTCCCCGCAGACAAAAAGGGGGTTCAGTGGTTCATTGGGTTTGCAAATTTTTACAGAAAATTCATCAAGAATTTCTCAGGCCTGGTCTCTCCCATCACTCAGCTTACCAAATTGGGGATACGCTTTCATTGGACACCAGAAGCGCAGGCAGCCTTTGAAACTCTGAAAAAGTTATTCACGGCAGCTCCCATCTTGAGTCAAATGGATGCATCCCTGCCATACATCCTGGAGGTAGACTCATCCGAAAATGCAGTGGGTGCTATCCTGTCACAGAGAAGTGGCATAAAAGAACTCATGCATCCAGTAGCCTTTTTCTCCAGGAAGCTCACCCCTGTGGAGAGAAACTATGACATTGGGGATCGAGAACTCCTGGCAATCAAAGCCGCATTAGAAGAATGGAGACACCTTCTGGAAGGAGCCCTGCACCCAGTCTTGATTTACACCGACCACAAGAACTTGGAGTACTTAAAGATGGGCAAGTTCCTTAGACCACGACAAGCCAGATGGGCGCTGTTTTTCTCAAGGTTCTCCTTCCACATAACTTACCAGCCTGGCTCCAAAAACACTAAACCCGACGCTCTTTCACGTATGTTCGAAAACCCCAAGGAAACTCTGAAACCTGATACCATTTTACCAGTGGGTAACTTCCTGTTACTACAATCAGAGCTCCTGTCCAAGCTACAAGCAGCATCTGTGGGGGCCCCCAACCCATCCAGAATCCCAGTACAAAACCGAGAAGGATTGTTATAGAAAGGGGAACAGATTGTGGTTCCTTGAGGGAGCTTGAACTCTGGTCTTGGGCTACTGTCACGACCATCCGTTGGCAGGGCACTTTGGAATCAGTAAGACTCTGGAGCTGACCCAGCGCACATTTGGTGGCCAAGTATGGCCAAGGACTGCAAAACTTATGTTAAAACTTGTGCCATCTGTAACAGGAGTAAGCCAACACAGAGTAAAGCCTGGCGGCTACCGGTACCGGTACCCGACAGACCATGGAGTATGGTGTCTGTAGATTTCATTGTGGAACTGCCACCTTCTCAAAACCACACAGCAATATTCGTGGTGGTTGACCGTTTATCCAAGATGGCTCATTTTCTGCCGCTCAGGAATACACCTTCGGCTCCCGAGACCGCACAACTCTTCATCATAGTAAGGCTTCATGGAGTGCCTAGGAACATAGTATCAGATCGGGGAGTCCAGTTCACGTCATAATTCTGGAGAGCCTTGTGTGAAATGCTGGAAATCAAGTTGTCATTCTCCTCGGCATATCACCCGCAGATGAATGGGCAGACGGAGCAGACCAACCAGACGTTGGAGCAGTACCTCAGGTGCTATACCTCTTTCCTTCAGGACGATTGGTTGGCAGTCCTGCCTCTAGCTGAGTTCTCTTATAATAATGCAAACCATTCCGCCACAAAACAATTGCCATTTTATGCCAACTATGGGTTCTATCCCACTTTCCTTCCGGATCTAATTCCAGAAAATTCAGTACCGGCAGCTCAAGATACCTTAAATTTTTTCTCTTCCAACAATAAATTACTACAGGAAGCAGTAACAAAGGCCCAGGAGGATAATAAGAAGGCATTTGATAAATGGAGAAAGGGGGAGTTGGTTATACGCCCAGGAGATCAGATTTGGTTAGCAACAACCAACCTGAAGATGGCTTGCCCATCAAAGAAGCTGGCACCTAAGTTCATAGGCCCTTTTCTGGTAAAACGACAGATCAACGAGGTAGCTTTTGAATTGACACTCCCTGAGTCTTTTCGGATACATCCAGTATTCCACGTATCCCTGTTGTAACCTGCACCTCCAGATCCTTTCCCAGATCGCAGATCAAGACCTCCGATAGCCTTGGACATTAATGGAGAAGAGGAGTTCGAGGTGGAGGCAATTTTGGATTGCAGAAGGAAGGGAGGCTGGGTACAATACCTGATTAAATGGAAAGGCTATGGCTTGGAGGAAAATTCATGGGAACCAGCCCAAAACGTCCACGCTCCCAGATTGATTCGAGAGTTTCATTGCAACCATCCACAAAGGAGAGGTCAGTTGGGCATCTGGAGGCTGCCCGTGGGGGGCAATGTCAGGGATCCCGGCCGCTCAGAGGTGCTCGCATGCGCAGATCGCCGACACGCACTAGCCGGTGAGCACTGAGACTTAGGCGATCGCGGCTGCGCATGCGCACTCCCGATTGTGGGCGCATGCCTGTAACCAGGGCGCCCTATTTAAACCAGCCCTGTGCATCTCCAAATTGCCTTATGGCCTTGTTCCTGTGTTCCTGATTGCCATGTGTTTCTGATTACCTTGTTGCCGACACAGCCAGGTCCTGATACCGTTGTCCTCTCCTGCTTTGACCCTTGGCTCGTCCTGACTATTCTCTGCCTGCTCCCATTGCCTGACCTCCGGTTGCTGAACCCGGCTTGTGACCTGATTATTCTTTGCCTACTGATCTGTACTGTCTGCTCCGCTGTTACCAACCCGGCCTGTCTGACTACGCATACCTCTTCACATCTGGCTCCTACCTGCTCTCGGCCATTGGCGGCTGCCTTTACCACAGCTGGTGTTACTCAGGGGTCACGACCTGGTCTCAGGCTGCTTCAAGTCCATCCCCACCATCAGGGGCTCTGGTGAACCAGCAGACTGAGGCTTAGACTCCGCGCCCTGAGGGACTCCGGCCAGTGGTCTACTAGAGGCTACCGTCAGCCGGCTCGTGACAACAACAATCGTTGTAATACACAAGTCATCCACGATACAAAAATAAAACATCAGCAAACAAACCCAACAGAAGCCCTGGTGGAGTTGAGTGCATATACCTAGGGAATATTCAGTTATTTGGCGTAGGGTTCCCCCAAAAATCTATACCCTTAGATGAGGGTGTCTTATCAGAACCTGGAAACCCCCTCTAACAAGGGGGGCCCCAGATCCCAGCCCTCCCCATGTGAGTGAATATGTTGTACATAGGACTCCTACCCCATCCCCCCCACACACACAAAAAAAAGGGTGTAAAAGACAGGATCTCTTTTAACAAAAATTGTCTCAGGTGTAGATTCATTGTCAATCACGATGAACAACGCTCTGCAAAAAAAAAAAGAAGAAGAAGCTGGCTCCTGTCAACTGACAGCTCTATTTCTTAGCTAAAGCTAGAAAAAAAAAAACTACGAAGCGGGGCCACCAGGTGACATCACTAGCTTGGCCCACCCACTGTGGCGTCATTTTCATTTCCATCAAACGATGGGGCGTCCTTATGTTCCTTACCCATCCCCCGTCCATGTCAGTATAGAGATCCAGAAGGAGATTTCTCCCCATTGATATCTGATGTGTTTTCAAAGTCTTTCTTTAATTTTTTTGAGCCGTGTATTGATTTCCTTTTTTGAATTAACTAATTTTGTTTTATGCGGTATTTACCAAGCATTTTTGCTTTTTGAGGTACATACCAAATGAGGTACATACCAAATGACAGTCCCATCAGGAGGGAGGGCTGCTGGAGACACACACACACACACACACACACACACACACTCTCTCTCTCTCTCTCTCTCTCTAAGCTAATACACATAAACACATACATCCCATAATAGTTTGCTCCCAAGCAACACACACAATAGAACAATGGGATGCAGCCACACAACATTAAACAATCAACAATCCCCCACCCCAATATTAGGACAGATCACCCTGTACCCCTAACAGGCACAGGGTGACTTACAAATAAGAGGGACATGGGGAGCTGAGACGGGTCTCCCCACCTCTCCAAAGTATGTTGGGTTCCATGGGCCCCCTCACCCAAAGTGACTCCCGTCACATATCTCCCTTTTCGGCATGGGACTAACACAGCAGGAGACCCCAGACAGGTTGACTCGGAAGTTAGTCTGTACTTCCAGTCCCCCAATGTCAGCACCCACACAGTACCCCAAACAAATGGTCCCACACAAAGCATTACTTACCCAGCCAACCTCTGCCTCTCTCGTAGAACATACCTGCCGCTGGGGAGAAGTACGGACTGGTCCTTCTCCCTGAAGTCCTCTCAGCCACTGGAAAGAAGACAGGGTGGCTGGGCCGGCTCCATCATGCTGTTGGGGATCTGGGCCAACTGCCCAGCATCCCTGGGGTATCCAGTTGGTGACTGTAGTCTCATCCACTTTGGTTAGTTGAGGGCAGAGTGAAATCACATAGATGGTCAACCTGATTTCCATTCTCGACTAAAAGGGGTAGTTGTCCTCAGTGGGGGTGGGGCAGAGGTCATTGACTCTGTCCAGCTGCCTGTGCTTCGGCTGTATGGTTCTTGAGCTCAGTCTGCTGCTGCGGAGAGTGGCCAATTGTCCCAGCTTCCTGATGCTGTGGAGACATTGTAGTTTCTAGGCAGAGGCTAGTGGCGCTCTGTCCTGTTGCCAGCACTTCTGCTGGGGACCCCACATCTGCTCCGGTTAACCGTGGGGGAGGGAGGCCGGCTTCCTCCACTTCGACTGACTGTGGGGGAGGGAGGACAACAACCTCCTCTCCCTTCTCCCCCTGGGCCTCTGAAACTACCTCAAGTGTGGGGCAGAGGTCCTGGACCCTCTGTCCGGTTGTCAGCACTTCAGCTGGAGAAGTTTCTTTTACCTCCAAAGATGCTGCTGGCAGGAAATCCCATGTCCCTTTCAGTGGTGTAGGAGAAAGGTCGGCCGCCTCTTCTCTCAGGGAGACTGAAGCTGTTGGTGCTGGGTAGAGCTCAGCAATGTTTGGCCCTGTTGCCAGCTCATCTGCTGGAGGCTCACAAGGTTGTTTTTCCTCAGCAGAGAAGTCTATCAAATCCCCAGTCACTGGAATGGCTAAATGTCCAGGGCACGGGCTGGTGGCCCTTGGGCCCAGTGCCAGCACTTTGGTAGGTGACTCATCACCCATAACATCCTCCAGTGAAAAATCCATTAGATCCATACATTCTGGGATCTGTAATTGGAGGGATGAGCAGACTTCTCCATCTTCCATACCTTCATCCAGCTGTTGGACAGACGCATTCCTCCATCCAAGCTCATCCCGTGCAGAAACAGGATCATCTAGGTAAGCCAGCAGTTGCTGCATCCGCCATAAGACCTCCGTGTCCATAGCTGTGGGTGATATCTGTATCTCTCCTCTCCTGCTATCCAAACCTTGGACCCCGGTGGAGGTTTGGATGAGTTCACAGCCAGGAAGCATAATCCCAGCGCTTGCCACAAATGTAACGGAACTGACCCCAGACTGTGCTTGAGTACTTCCGTTAGAATACCGCTTCTCCATCCGAACACCAACAACAGACACCACAGCCAACCATACAAGACCAGACGACACCAGTCTTGAAGTAAACCAGGAAATAGACTATTGGAACACAGATACAAGATATATACACTCAGGGGACAATCCCCCCTCCCTGCATAATGACACAGGGTGGGGCAATCTACATTTAGTAACAAGAGACACACAGGTATTCAAACTTCACACCTGCACACAGTCTCATCAGGAGGGAGGGCTGCTGGAGACCCCCCCCCCCCCCACTAAGCTAATACACATAAACACATACATCCCATAATAGTTTGCTCCCAAGCAAGACAGACAATAGAACAATGGGATACAACAACATGGCACCAAACAATCCACAACCTCCCCCACCCCAATATTAGGACAGATCACCCTGTATCCCTAACAGGCACAGGGTGACTTACACATAAGAGGTATATGGGGAGCTGACACAGGGGTCTCCCCACCTCTCCAAAGTAAGCTGTGTTCCATGGGCCCCCCACCCAAAGTGACTCCCATCACAGGAGTGTACAGGGGTCACTGGAGACATAGGAGTGCACAGGGATCACTGGAGACATAGGAGTGCACAGGGGTCACAGGAGACATAGGAGTGTGCAGGGGTCACTGGAGACATAGGAGTGTACAGGGGGATCATTATGACATTCTGGGTCATTGACTGGGAGTATTGAAGCTGGGGGATCATTATGCCATTCTGGGCCGTTGACTGGAAGTGTTGAAGCTGGGGGATCATTATGACATTCTGGGTCATTGACTGGGAGTATTGAAGCTGGGGGATCATTATGACATTCTGGGTCATTGACTGGGAGTATTGAAGCTGGGGGATAATTATGACATTCTGGGTCATTGACTGGGAGTACTGAAGCTGGGGGATCATTATGACATTCTGGGTCATTGACTGGGAGTACTGAAGCTGGGGATCATTATGACATTTTGGGTCATTGACTGGGAGTACTGAAGCTAAGGGATCATTATTACAGTCAGGCAGCAATGACAGCCCTGCAGTCATGACTTTGGCCGCAGTGTCCAGGATGGGAGCCTGGTCCTCATATTACTCAATGCTCCTCGACATGCAGATCCTCATGAATGGGCCCCAAAGCTGGCCACACACACATTGCCATCGAAGAGAGGTTGTACTTTCAATTCCATTTTTGGTCGAAGTTTGAAAGCCACAAAATGGTGCCTTTGATTGACCAGAAGGAGATGGGACTGGAAGAGCTCCAAAATTGACGTGCAATTTGTTTTGCATGAGTTTCAAGTACAGGAAAATCTTATGAGATTCAAACTCCCCTCTACTACAGCGTCCATCGCCGGAACATAAATCACAGGAAATTGCAGATAGATTGCCTGCGTGTCCAATGGTCATCCATGTCACCCCATCAAAGTGATCCCTTTAGAAAGTAACGATAAATAAAAAGAGTTGTGTTTGTAAATAATAATTCAATATTGTTGAGGCGGGGCCTCTGGTTAGGTACTCTCCCGGGAGGGGTCACGCACACCACTTCTTGTTACTTTGGGCTTTTACGGTGCAATTGGGAATTGGAGTGGAGACCATACATACAGTATAGGTCATGGCACTGAGGAGGATCTCTGGGAGTGGTGGTGGAGAGAGGGTCATTCACACTGCACTTGGCCAGGAGTCTCAGATAGTTCTGGGAAGGATCGTTCACAGAACCTGTCATTTGACAGTATTGCAGTGACGGGAACAGACGTGTATCGGCGGGTTTTTGTCTTTTGGTGTTTCGGTGGGTGATTGACATGGATCTGCATCACTGAACAACAAGTAATGATAGATGTACAATATGGCACCTCAAAAATTGTGTCTATCCTTATTTATCTTCTCATTGGCAGGTGATATCTGAGGTCCTCTTCATGTTAAAGGGGGTTTCCAGGTTCCGATTAGCTCCCTGTTAGCAGACTCCCACAACCACCAAGGCAGGGTTGTGGGAAGGGGCCCTCTTCATTAAAATAGAGACAAAGGTACCCCCCATATTGAGGGTATGTGGCCTGGCATGGTTCAGAGGGGCACATGCTCCCCTCTCCTTTCCGAGGCTGTAAGGTAACATGCTCAAATAAAATTCTGGTGTGGATTTTTGCGGAGAACCCCATGAACATCTAGGGTAGGGGTTGGTGTGGGTTTTGGCGGTAAACCCCATGAGCATCTAGGGTAAGGGTCTGGTGTGGGTTTTTGCGGTGAACCCCATGAACATCTAGGGTAAGGGTCCGGTGTGGGTTTTTGCGGTGAACCCCATGAACATCTAGGGTAAGGGTCTGGTGTGGGTCTTTGCGGTGAACCCCATAAACATCTAGGGTAGGGGTCTGGTGTGGGTTTTTGCGGGAAACCCCATGAACATCTAGGGTAAGGGTCTGTTGTGGATTTTTGCGGGGAACCCCATGAACATCTAGGGTAAGGGTCTGTTGTGGATTTTTGCGGGGAACCCCATGAACATCTAGGGTAAGGGTCTGTTGTGGATTTTTGCGGGGAACCCCATGAACATCTAGGGTAAGGGTCTGGTGTAGGTTTTTGCAGTGAACCCCATAAACATCTAGGGTAGGGGTCTGGTGTGGGCTTTGCGGGAAACCCCATGAACATCTAGGGTAAGGGTCTGTTGTGGATTTTTGCGGGGAACCCCATGAACATCTGGGGTAGGGGTCTGATGTAGGTTTTTGCAGGGAACCCCATGAACATCTAGGGTAAGGGTTCAGTGTGGATTTTTGCAGGGAACCCCATGAACATCTAGGGTAGGGGTGTGGTGTGGGTTTTTGCGGGGATCCCCATGAACATCTAGGGTAGGGGTCTGGTGTGGGATTTGCGGGGATCCCCATGAACATCTAGGGTAAGGGTCTGGTGTGGGATTTGCGGGGATCCCCATGAACATCTAGGGTAAGCTCAGATCCCTGGATACACTCTTTCCTCTTCCATAATCATTCTCTATGATGTGATCTCAGGTCAGGTGACTGCCAACAAGGGGTTAAATCTCCACCAGGTCATCAGACCCAGCAATGTGACAGGAGGAGTGAGACTCTCCTGCAGTCTGGATGGACTCTGACCAGAGAAAGTGCTGAGGCATGCTTGTCAGAGGAGAGGCGTCAGCAAGTGTGCGGGTGTATGTGAGCGACACCATGGCCGGATACAGGGTGCGAGCGGCGGAGTCGGGGGACTGCGAGGAGATCATACGGATGATAAAGGTGGGATGATGGGATTTCTATTCCTATAGAAAGGTAGCAGGTGACCCTCAATAGTCATCTCCCACTCCCCCAACAGTCCTCTCTCCTCCCCCTCAACAGTCCTCTCCCAGCACTGTATGGTGTCCAAGTAAATCCTCGACACTCATGTCTATCTCTCAAGGATTATGAGGGGTTCCCACCATCCTTGTGCTGATTTCCCGGGTCTGTACACCCGCTGTGCCCATTATGAGGGGTTCCCATCATCCCTGTGATGGGACTGTCCCTTCTCCAGAAGACTCTGTGTCTAGGCTTAGCCTATCTCTTTCACAAGCCTGAGTCTGGACTTGCCTGCTTCCCCTGCATTGCAGAGTCCAAAAACGGGAAATGACACCACAAAGCTATATACTGTATCCTCTGTCCCAAACATGGCTGCCCAGATCCCAAGGGATCTCCACCCACGTGGCACAGGCTCCACCCAGGTGGCACCCGAAGCCCATGGAAGAGGACATCACAGACCTCCCACTGGAAGACAGGACAAAAGGGAAATCCTTCTCTACAACATGATTCCAATGAAGGCAAGAAGGAAACGTATTATATTGCAGCTTTTCAATTCCTAGATGTGCCGGCTGCATTAGTTTTCTTTTATGGTGTCACGGGTCGCCCACAGCGACTAGCTAACCGAGCCGCGCATGTGCAGCTGTGACTTGGGGTAAGAGGGAATAAGGGGGACTTAACTTTGAATATATGAAACCGTATAAAAGACCGGTCGTGATGTACTTTCACAGCCCGCACTACCTCTTGGCCACCACCAGATGGAGACTCCAATCCAACTGGCTGACTACACACACTGGCAGATACAAATCTCATATACAATCTGGTGCACTGATTAGAGTTGAGGAGCAGCTTAGCAATCACACACCCTTCTAGGATTCCTCCAGCTAGAACCCCGGTGTTAATCACTCTTCCACTGTCCACACACCTGACACACCACAAAAGGTAGCCTGCCACCACCCAACAGTTTATCCGCAGAACGGTCTGTTGGGACACCCCACACACACACATCTCCTTCTGGCAGATCTGTTACCTTTTACAATCTGCACGCAATCTGCCCACACACAGTGCAATTGCATACAGATTGGCTATGAGCTGGACCGAGTGTATAAAGACACAAACATACAATACAATCTAATCTCTCCAATCTAATTTCTCCGGATATATGAGCCTGTGCTTAGTACCCAGAAGTCACTAATTAATTTTAAGATTTAATTTCCCACAAGTGGGCGAGGCATAAAATAAGTACAAAGTATAAAAAGTTACGTAAAATACAAGAAGACACACAAATGACTATTCACTATAAAATGAAAGGGAATAAAACTTTTACCGAGATCTATCCTGCGACTGGAGCAAGCCAGAGCGTCAGCAATCCATCAGTCAAATCGAACCGGCTCCATATGAATTACAATGTCCCAATGTCCGGGTACTCAATTTATGGGGATTTGGACGTAGGCGGGACATTAATCCTCGGTTAGTTGACTCTGGGGGGGTGTTCCTGTACCCGCCCACAGGATGTTCTGAGTGCTGACCTGCCCAACATCAATCGGACCAAGACCGGCTTTAATCACCAAGTCAGGGATTGGATTTCTGACACCAGCGCATCAGTCTGATCACGACCATACCAATCACTGCTCCATTATCGCACTCCAGCGCCACTTAACCATTTCCTGCATTTTCCTTGCATGTTACATAGGCCACAAATACGGTTTTATATGTTGATGTGACCCACAGAGTGCCCTATCAGAAGAAAGTATTTTCATCTCTCTGCAACTAATATTTTAGCTTTTATGAGAGATGAAACCTTTCCTTTTGTATATTCTTTTAGCGCTCCCCAGACAGATCAGAGACCCCCTGGTGTCATGAAGCTGAAATGTCTGAGTTTCTCTTTTCAGCTTCAGGAAGATGGCCAAGTCTGATTACATATCGGTGACAAAATCTTATTAGCACCCAGGTGTCACTTCCAGCCTGAGGAAGCTGCTCTGTCTCATTTCAGATGCTAATGGGTGACCATCTGTGTCTGAGTACCTATGTCTGAATATTTCTTTAATAAAGAGGACTGAACTAAATTCACATTGTCATATTCTCTACAAGTCACATCTTATCTACTCAAATCTGTACATTCATGTCACATACGGTTTCTTCTATTTCCACCTGTTGACCTGCCTACTTCTGTCCCAGATGCTGGGTGTCATTCTCGGTATCTGTCCTTATTCTGTATGTATGGACTCTGCACAGTCCCACTTCTCCTGTCCTGGATGCCGGGTGTCCTTCTCGTTATCTGTCCCTATTCTGTATGTATGGATTCTGCACAGTCCCATTTCTGTCCCGGGTGTCATTCTCAGTAGTAGTGATCAGTGTATCCAGTAGGGGGTGCTGTACTGAGTGTCTATATTTTGCAGGAATTGGCAGAATGCCTGAAGATGTCGGATGAGATGATGAATACGGCAGAAGGTAGGCGGGGCTGCTGTCTCAGTATTGGTGACGCCCAGTTTAGGGTACATGGAGAGGGAGGAACTTTTTTTTTTTCTCCTAAATATAACTTTGGGGGAAGGGGGGGGGGGGTTCTGCAGATATTTGGAATAATCGGTAATCCAATGAGCTGTCATCAGTTTAACAATTTTGGGAAAATTGGGAGGAGGGGGTTGGGTCATGTTTATCCTGGATATGACTTTGCATCCAGGAAATAAGTGCTGTACTGTACATTTTTATCTGTACCACCCGATCTCTGTACCTTCTACCTGTACCACCCACTCCCTGTACCTTCTGCCCCATGTACCGCCCTATTGCCTGTACCTTCTGCCCCATGTACCGCCCTCTTGCCTGTACCTTCTGCCCCATGTACCGCCCTCTTGCCTGTACCTTCTGCCCCTTGTACCGCCCTCTTGCCTGTACCTTCTGCCCCATGTACCGCCCTCTTGCCTGTACCTTCTGCCCCATGTACCGCCCTCTTGCCTGTACCTTCGGCCCCATGTACCGCCCTCTTGCCTGTACCTTCTGCCCCTTGTACCGCCCTCTTGCCTGTACCTTCTGCCCTGCCCCTTGTACCGCCCTCTTGCCTGTACCTTCTGCCCCTTGTACCGCCCTCTTGCCTGTACCTTCTGCCCAGTTGTACCGCCCTCTTGCCTGTACCTTCTGCCCAGTTGTACCGCCCTCTTGCCTTTACCTTCTGCCCCATGTACCATCCTATCCCTGTACCTTCTACCTATATCACCCACTCCCTGTACCTTCTGCCCCATGTAGCGCCATACTGCCTATACCTTCTGCCCCATGTACCGCCATACTGCCTCTACCTCCTGTCCCTGTCCCTTCTGCCTCATGTACCTCCCTGTACCTACTGCCCTTTCCCTGTTCCTTTATCTTGTTCCACCCTATCCTAGTACTTTCTGCCCCATGTACCACCCTATTTTTGTACCTTCTGCCCCATGTACCTCCCTATTGCCTGTACCTTCTGCCTCATGTACCTCCCTGTGCCTACTGCCCTATCACTGTTCCTTTTCCTTGTTCCACCCTATCCTAGTACCTTCTGCCCCCTGTACCACCCTATCTCTGTACTGCCCTAACCTTGTACCTTCTTCCCCATGTACCCCCCTTTTGTCTGTACCTTCTGCCTCATGTACTGCCCTGTGTCTTCTGCCTCATGTACAGCCCTGTCCCTGTTACTTTTCCTTGTACCACCCTATCCCAGTACCTTCTGCCCCCTGTACCACCCTATCCCTATTCCACCCTATCCTTGTACCTTCTGCCTCATGTGCCTACTGCCCTATTCCTGTTCCTTTTCCTTGTTCCACCATATCCTTGTACCTTCTGCCTCATGTACTGCCCTGTCCCTGTGTACCTTCTGCCTCATGTACCGCCCTGTCCCTGTTCCTTTTCCTTGTACCACCCTATCCCAGTACCTTCTGCCCCCTGTACCACCCTATCCCTGTACTGCCCTATCCCTGTACCTTCTGCCCCCTGTACCACCTGTCGTGGAATGTCAGTCAGACCACACTCTTACTGTGAACAAAGTAAATGTTTCTTCATATCATACATGTGCATGAGCCTGTACAGGGGAGGACTGGCCAACAGTTGCTCTTCTACAATGGTTATTGAAAGGTTGTCGATAGCCCCTGGCTATCAGTCTTTATAGTCGGTTTCAGGTACGGACGCGTCGGGGAGATTGACTTCATCTCAGAAAAGACAACAGACATACACATACACACAGTGATAGTTGAAATCAATCTCTCAAGTTTATTAGCGGGAAGAAAATTAATATAACAGAAAAAAGAAAGGTGGGGGGCACAGAGTATCAAAAAGCTGAGTTGTCAGTATTTGATTGGCTAAATACAAAAAGACAAACATTGACGTCAATTCTGAAAAGTGATGAGAAGTGGAGTTTCACTTTCCCAGGAATAAAAGTTTCTAAATTGTTTTAAAACACTTATCTACTACATACAATAGAATCTCACTAGATACTTGTCAAGGCTATGAACATGACTTTCTCAGGCCTTGAAATCAGTTACAAGTATCCAACAATTATTTTCCCATGGGACAGAAGTATTTGACTTTTAATTATATCATAACAGAAACAGGTGCTGTTAATACAAATAATTGAATACTATCTCCTCTACCAAGGCTAAGCTTAAGATAAAAAATAGAAGAATATTGTGAGTACAGTTCTATAACACATAACTGACAGCATATTTTCATTAACTCATTCTGGGTATAATACAAAACAATTAATCAACATGTTAGTACAAAATATAAAATGGAGTGGAGGAAAACAAAATGACAGACCTAAAAGACATACATTTCCCTTCAATCCCTTCTTAAAATCATTATTTACATATATGATTTTTATTCCCCAATTATACAACATAGTTCTTTTTCTGCTTCTTTTTGTATTTGGCTAGATAACTGTGGTACTCTTTGGGTTTTGGGTTCAGTGGGGCAGTTTGTTCTTAGATCTCTTCTGCATACATAGTCATTAGAGATGAGCGAATTTTTCAAAAATTCGATTCGCCTGATTCGCCGAATTTTCCGAAAAAATTTGATTTGATTTGAATTTATTTGCTGCGAATTTTACTTATAAAAAGGGTTTCTAGGCTTCAGAGAGCCTTTATATTAGTGCAGAACACTGTATCTTTAATTTAAATGCCCTTGGAGTCTGCTGGGGAAGAGAAATAATACTGTCAGTCAGTATGACATGCAGATGAGTGCCGTCGATCTTAGAATCACCGCACACTTCACTCATTTGGCCAGTCACGGGGCCAAAGAAGAAGAAGGAGAAGAAGAAGAAGAAGAAGAATGAAAAGAAGAAGAAGAAGAAGAAGAATGAAAAGAATGAAAAGAAGAAGAAGAAGAAGAAGAATGAAAAGAATGAAAAGAATGAGAAGAAGAAGAAGAATGAAAAGAATGAAAAGAAGAAGAAGAAGAATGAAAAGAATGAAAAGAAGAATGAAAAGAATGAAAAGAAGAATGAAAAGAAGAATGAAAAGAAGAATGAAAAGAAGAATGAAAATAAGAAGAAGAATGAAAAGAAGAATGAAAAGAATGAAAAGAAGAATGAAAATAAGAAGAAGAATGAAAAGAAGAATGAAAAGAATGAAATGAAGAATGAAAAGAAAAATGAAAATAAGAAGAAGAATGAAAAGAAGAATGAAAAGAAGAATGAAAAGAAGAATGAAAATAAGAAGAAGAATGAAAAGAAGAATGAAAAGAATGAAAAGAAGAATGAAAATAAGAAGAAGAATGAAAAGAAGAATGAAAAGAATGAAAAGAAGAATGAAAATAAGAAGAAGAATGAAAAGAAGAATGAAAAGAATGAAAAGAAGAATGAAAATAAGAAGAAGAAGAATGAAAATAAGAATAATTCCAGTAAAGCAAAAAGTGTATGTGCAGAGTTCCTCTATTTCTGACAGTTCTCTGACAGTTCTTTCACATTTACAGCGATTGAAACATTGTATCTATTTGTTTCCTAATAAAAACATCTGTATCCTAAATGGAAACAAATACATACAATGTTTCAACCGCTGGAAATGTGAAAGAACTGTCAGAGAACTGTCAGAAATAGCGGAGCTCTCTGCAGGGACACTTTTGCCGGCTGTAGAAGGGATGAAAACGGCCGATCAGGAAAAATTCGATTCGACCATCCGAAGTTGGCAAAAATTCGGATTCGATGCGAATTGAATTTTTCCTGAAATTCGAAACGAATTCCACTTCGCCTGATTCGATTCGCTCATCTCTAATAGTCATACCTATTCCTTTGTTCATAAGCTTCTTAATGCACGGAAGGATGTAGCAAACCACAAAACCTATGGTAACTAATATAATCAGGATAATAATAGCAAGCTGCACTAGTGTGTTTCCAGCTAGTGAACCACCCAAAATACTAATCCCAAAGGTTGTCTAAACCGGAGTTCTTCTTAAACTCTATAGACAAGTCTTCGAGTTTCTTTATGGCTAATGTGACTTTGCCATTTGGGCCTGTGTTGTCTAGAATGTAAGTGCAACAAATGTCTACCATGTCTATGTATTTCCATGTACCACTCTTCTCAGCTAGAATCATATCTAGGGCTATCCTGTTCTGGAATGTCATCTATGAAATGGCTTCTAATTGTTCAGCAGTTCCTTTTAGGCATCCCTAGTATAATTAACAAATCTTTATTGATTATATTAATTATAATTTATCCAATCAACGTTCTTATTTATGGTGACAATGAAAAATATAGACTCAAATCCAGTTGCTGCTTGGTTTTTGGCCTTGAACTCGTCTGGAACCCCTCTTGGTATCCCTATGGCATCTATATATACATGGCTAACATCATGTGCAGTATGATACATATTACACAACCAGAGTAAGTGGGAGTTATGGGAACATTGTACACTTTGGCAGTAATCAATAATAAAGGTGACAACCTCAGTATTTGATGAATTATACCACAATATGGTGTGGCCTGAGTCCTGTATTATCACCATTTCACCATGGCTAGGTGCCAATAAAATCAGTATGATCAGGAGAAAGTGGCAGAACCATGGTCCAAAATTGGGGAAGCAGTTCATCTTCTTCAGGGTCAGGGTTTTCTACCCCCATTAGTACCCCTTTTCCTTGATTGTCCTGTTCGAGGTCAGGGCTTTCTGCCCCCGTTAGTACCTCCTTTCCTATTTCCTTGGGTCTGGTCCTGGGCCTTTCTCAACCAGCTTCGCTCTGGAAGCATGGATCCAGATGGAACTATGTTCTGTGAGAACTGCTGTTCTGGTTACTGCTACAACCGTAATTTCTGGTCCATAAGCGAAATCCTGCTGTTTCTTGTTTCTCGTCAGCTGTTTCACCACAATACGATCTCCGGCCTGGAACGGGTGGGTATTTTCCTGTAAAAAAAATGGAAACTTGCGGATAACATCGTTCTCTTTTTGTGGGATACATTTCTGGCCATCGGGAAAACACATCTGTGACCACACAAGCTGGTTGTTGTCTTCCCTTTTTGTTTGGGGTATGTGTGTAAAGTCAATTTGAAAAAGGTGTTGTGGGGTAAGGCAGGTGTTGATGCATGGCTTTATTTGGGTTGTTTGGGTTACTCCTGATACATGTGATGCATCTTTTCACATAATCTTGTACTAACTCCGCCATTCCTGTGATATAAAAATCTTTTTGAAGTTGTTTTAGGGTTGCCTTCCATCCTATATGTCCTATCCCATGGTATTGTGCAATGTATATCGGGGCGCTACACCGTGGGGTGCATGGTTTCCCCTCTTTGCAGATTAATCCAGTCTTTGGATTCTTCTGTAAAATAGGGTAGCACCAGTCTTCGAGCTCCTTTGTGGAAGCTGACTGCTGCAACGTTGTGATCAATTGGAAATCATCTGGGAGGATGGGGCATAAAGTGGGCATCTGCAGTAAAACAAATTGTTGTTGAGCTACCTTCTTTTCTTCATAATCTGCTAGAGCGTTACCTTTTGTTATATCATCGTCCCCTTTGGTTGGTGCTCTGCAGTGTATGACAGCAAGTTCCCTGGGAAGTGTGAGAGCCTTGAGCAAATTGGCTATTAGTTGGGAATGGGCAATCTTTTTTCATCAGCTCCTATGCAGCCTCTGAGAAACCATAATACACCATGGTCATACACTGTTCCATAGGCATATTTGGAATCCGTGTAAATAGTGACAGACTGATCTTTGTACAGTTCACATGCTCTAGTGAAAACAATCAATTCAGCAGCCTGGGCTGATTGAAAAGGGATGTGTCATTTGGCCTAGTGCAGGGGCCATCTATGAAAACAACATCAGCATTTGGGATTGGAATCTTTGATAAATCTAGTCTGGGTGAAATATTAGCCTCAATGGATTTGAGGCAGTCATGAGCCTCGGGTCCTAGATTGTTTTACAATTTGAGACCCAACAGTGCGTTTAAGATCATTGCTGGACCTGAGTTGTTATACTTGATATGCAACATGGGGTTGCTCATCAAGATAACCTCATATCCGCTGAGTTGTTTGGAGGACATGTGCTGAGTGTGTATATTTCTTAGTAAAATAGCTACATTATGTGTAGTGTGCAATATCATGGGGTGTCCTAAGGTGAATGACATAGACATCTCCACAGTCATAACATAAAATGCCAACACTTTGAGACACGCAGGCATGCCTTGGACCTGAACTGGCACCATTTTTGAGAAAAAAGCTACAGGGCGAAGTCTGCCTCCGTGCTCCTGGGCGAGTACACCAGCCATGGTCTTACAATTGTCCCTTACATACACATGAAACATTTTTACATAGTCAGGGAGGCTGAGGCCTGGGGCAGTTATCATTGCATTTTTCAAATACACATATGCATCAACCATGTCATCTGACCACTTAACAATTTCTGACATTTTCTTGGGTTGTGACTTGTAATAATAGGAACAGTCAGGTATCCACTGGCGGCAGTAACCAATGGCTCCAAGAAAGGAGAGCATATCTTTCTTGGTTTGTGGGCGGGCAAGTTTCAGGAGAGCCACAGCTCTCTTTGGACTGACTTTCCTTTCCTCCTTTTGTAAGCACAAAACCCAGATATTCAACACTTATTTTACACCATTGTAGTTTTTTCTTTGACACTTTGTGTCCACCTTCAAAAAGGCATTTCAACAAACTCTCCCCATCCCTCAGGCCGGCACCCTTAGTGAGACTGCAGAGGCAAATGATATCCGCGTACTGCAGCAGGACTGACCCATAGTCCGGTGTCCACCCCCTCAGAGTGGCCTGGAGAACAGTTGCGTAGACTACAGAAAAATCTACAAAAAACCCCGAGGCATTAAACAGAAAGCAAAAATGGGCTGTGTCTCTGCATCAACAAGGACGCTAAAAAATGCATTTGCTAAATCAATTACTGAAAAACATTCAGCATCAGACGGTATGGCTGTAAAAAAGATGGAATGTCAAACACCAACAGAACAATATTTTGTAATACAGTCAATGTCCTCTATTTCTAAACATGTAATTATTAACGTGTCTCTTACAGTGAGAAATGGATATTCCTTGGTTTGTGTCACCACCTTGTATCTGGTTCTACCTGCCCTTCCTAGGACTGAAAATTTAACATATTCCTGCTTTATTTGCCAAATCTACTAATAGGGACCCTGATATCTCTTTTAATCCTTCAGCAGAAAAGGTTTCCTCATCCTGTGAGGAATCAGGAATTCCTTGGGTGGGGGTTCAGGTTGGTCTTCCACCGCGTCCTAGACTGGGACAGGGATGGGGCTGTGGGTTGGATTTTCTGCTGTGCTGCAATAAAAAATTCACGTCCTCTTTGGAGAAGGAAAGATATATTCTGTCAGTACGGAGCTGACAGTACGGAGCGGGTCTAGTAACACGTGACCACTTATCACTCTCAACAAAAGATAGACAGTAAGAACTTAAATATTGACTCTATTTCAATGACTTTGACCCATTCACTTACCAACCGGGTTCACTTATTTGCATAAACAAATTATCTTATACTCTATGCATTTGATAAAAGAAGCAAAGAAAAGAAAGTTGGTTACCCTCAACAGACTCGTTAAGACTCTGTAATTATACCTAGACCCTGTCTAGGTATTTCAAATGTAGACCCCGTCTACATAAATCACCTTTCCTTATCTGAGTCTCCCGGAGACTCAATGAAGTATTCCCGGAATACTCCTGTCACAATTCAGAGATCGAGAGTTAAGTCAGAGCCCACGGACAGCCGGACAGACAGACAGATTTTGTTTATCTTACCGAGTGACCGCAAACGGGTTGACCTCCCGATCTCGGTGGGACCTCCAATTGAAAGGTTGTCGATAGCCCCTGGCTATCAGTCTTTATAGTCGGTTTCAGGTACGGACGCGTCGGGGAGATTGACTTCATCTCAGAAAAGACAACAGACATACACATACACACAGTGGTAGTTGAAATCAATCTCTCAAGTTTATTAGCGGGAAGAAAATTAATATAACAGAAAAAAGAAAGGTGGGGGGCACAGAGTATCAAAAAGCTGAGTTGTCAGTAATTGATTGGCTGAATACAAAAAGACAAACATTGACGTCAATTCTGAAAAGTGATGAGAAGTGGAGTTTCACTTTCCCAGGAATAAAAGTTTCTAAATTGTTTTAAAACACTTATCTACTACATACAATAGAATCTCGCTAGATACTTGTCAAGGCTATGAACATGACTTTCTCAGGCCTTGAAATCAGTTACAAGTATCCAACAATTATTTTCTCATGGGACAGAAGTATTTGACTTTTAATTATATCATAACAGAAACAGGTGCTGTTAATACAAATAATTGAATACTATCTCCTCTACCAAGGCTAAGCTTAAGATAAAAAATAGAAGAAGAATATTGTGAGTACAGTTCTATAACACATAACTGACAGCATATTTTCATTAACTCATTCTGGGTATAATACAAAACAATTAATCAATATGTTAGTACAAAATATAAAATGGAGTGGAGGAAAACAAAATGACAGACCTAAAAGACATACATTTCCCTTCAGTTATGTATACTGTGTAGGAGACACACACATGGTTGGCCATCATTGTTAGATGTTAGCAGCTCATCACCGGATCCAGTTTGGAATAAATGACCAAGTATGGCACGGCACATTATAACCGAACAACAAACGAGGTGCAGGGCGACCTTTGCCATACGTTCCCACATGGTCAGAAAACATTTCTAGCTTGCTTGTTTTGGCTTCTTAAAAAGGTCCCAGGACTCGGGTTTGACCCAGAATGTTTATAGCAGCAGTTACGTAGTATTTATGTATGTATTTGATAGCTGAGGCCTACTTCCTTGTCACCCCCTATCCCTATATGTGACCCCAATGGTGGATTGTATACATGAGCACCACTCCTGCAGAGGCGGCTCTAGGCTTTGTGAGGCTTACTTCCTTGTCACCCCCTATCCCTGTATGTGACCCCAATGGTGGATTGTATACATGAGCACCACTCCTGCAGAGGCGGCTCTAGGCTTTGTGAGGCCTACTTCCTTGTCTCCCCCTATCCCTATATGTGACCCCAATGGTGGATTGTATACATGAGCACCACTCCTGCAGAGGCGGCTCTAGGCTTTGTGAGGCTTACTTCCTTGTCACCCCCTATCCCTGTATGTGACCCCAATGGTGGATTGTATACATGAGCACCACTCCTGCAGAGGCGGCTCTAGGCTTTGTGAGGCTTACTTCCTTGTCACCCCCTATCCCTGTATGTGGCCCCACTCACACCCATAATGGGGAAAATCATTCAATAAAAATGAACTGGGGGATGGGTAAGGCAGCCATTGGCAGTTGTGAAGTGGGGCTAACAATTTAGGTGTGTTGTAACCCGTAACTCTCTCCTCTGTGTTAGGTCTGGGGGGGGGGGGTTGGAGGGTGGAAAAAAGTAAATTATAAGCTGACAGCGCAAATACAGTACATACTACCTGCAGGCCAAGACATGAGGTGCCAACTGCCACTAGCTCCTCCTCTGCCGCACTGATAATCTTTTCCTGTGGAGCGCCCCTCCTTGTAGATCCGGCACAGATAGGGCTGTGCTGTGGAGAGCCCCTCCTTGTTAGGCCCAGCACTGATAATCCTGTCCTGTGGCGTGCCCCTCCTTGTTAGGCCCAGCACTGATAATGCTGTCCTGTGGAGTGCCCCTCCTTGTTAGGCCCAGCACTGATATCACTGTCCTGTGGATGGGAAGGGTGACGAGTATGAATGCAATGTCACTCCTCATTGGCTGGCAGGTGGAGCTGCAGAATGGTTACACCCAAGCTGAGGGACGGGGCTCTTAAGGCAGCCCGAGCACAGCAGTGTTCAGGTCCCTGGTCCCCAAAGCTGGGGTAATGTTAGACTGGTGTTTCTCAATCTGTTTTCGAGGAACCCCTGGCAAAAATTTCTCGGGTAATCCCTGAAATAATGTTCACATCTGCAGCTCACAGAACATCGGTGGGATCAGCAAGATGTTGAGAATAACAATTTGTTTTAGAAATGGCATTAAATAAAAATATATATGAATACGTATTGATTTCATAGGACACGAGAGCTTTCTGGGTCCAACCTGAGATACACAATGTGTGTGTGTGTGTGGGGGGGGGGGGGCGCAGGAAAGAAGGGTACAGGGGCTCAGGAGGGCACACTACATCAGAGGGAAGCAGGGCCCATTACACAAGAGTAGGACTCATTATGGGGGAGCAGGGCTCACTATGGGGGGGGCAAGGCACATTTTGTGGGAGCAAAATAATAGCAGTCAGACATCACTAACCGGATCAATCACTGTTTTTGGTAGAAATGATATTTCTACATGGCAAATAATTTCCTAGCAGGTGTAGTAGAGTCATAGAAATCCAACAGACCCGACAGTCATGACATGCATGCTGCTGATTCTGTGTCATTGAATCACTCATTGAGGGGCGTGTTCACAATAATAGCCGTGTGGAGTTCTATTAGTGAGGTCATTCATTCTTTGATAAACAGGTGGCAATTATTGCCCTTATTTAAGGAAGGAAGGCAGCAAATGTTGGACATGCTGGTTACAGTGCATTTCTCTCTGAAATTCTGAGGAAAATGGGTCGTTCCAGACATTGTTCAGAAGAACAGCGTACCTTGATTAAAAAGTTGATTGGAGAGGGGAAAACATATAAAGAAGTGCAGAAAATGATCGGCTGCTCAGCTAAAATGATGGCAAATGCTTTAAAATGGCAACCAAAACCTGAAAGACGTGGAAGAAAGCGAAAAACTACCATTGGAATGGATAGAAGAATAGCCAAAATGGGGCGGACTCAGCCAACAATCAGCTCCAGGAAGATGAAAGAAGGTGTGACGTTCCCTGTGAGGACTGTTACAATTAGAAGACGCCGATGTGAAGCCAAGCTATCTGCAAGAAGTCCCCGCAAAGTCCCACTGTTGGAAAAAAGACGTGCTGAAGAGGTTACAATCTGCCAAAGAGCACATTGACCGGCCTAAAGAGAAATGGCGCAACATTTTGTGGGCTGATGGAAGTAAGATTGTTCTTTTTGGGTCTAGTGGGCGGAGACAGTTTGTCAGACGACCCCCAAACACTGAATTCCAGCCACAGTACACTGTGAAGACTGTGAAGCATGGTGGTGCAAGCATCATGATATGGGGATGTTTCTCATACTACGGTGTTGGGCCTATTTATCGCATACCAGAGATCATGGATCAGTTTGAATCCATCAGAATACTTAAAGAGGTCATGCTGCCTTATGCTGAAGAGGAAATGCCCTTGAAATGGGTGTTCCAACAAGACAACGACCCCAAACACACCAGTAAACGTGCAACATCTTGGTTCCAGACCAACAAGATGGACATTATGGAGTGGCCAGCCCAATCCTCGGATCTTCATCCAATAGAAAACTTGTGGGGTGACATCAAAAATGCAGTTTCTGAGGCAAAACCAAGAAATAGAGAAGAACTGTGGAATGTGGTCCAATCATCCTGGGCTGGAATACCTGATCACAGGGGCCAGAAGTTGGGGGACTCCATGCAACACAGATGTACAGCAGTTCTCAGAAACAGTGCGACTACAACCAAATATTCATGAAGTCATTCAAAGGAAAGCAAAATCTTCAAACATTTCTCAGTTTATATAGTGAATGTTGGAGTTTGTAAAGAAGAATACAAACACGGCCATTTTTTTGAACCGTCTAATATTCACTTTTCTTCCATCTTTTTAGAGGAACAACACAAATTTGATGTATTTTTCTCCATGTGGTGATTTGGAATAGAATGTGTCGTGTTCCCAATGCATTTGTGTGGATGGAAATAAAAGCTATTAGGATTTTCAGCTTTATTCACTTTTTTTCAACACACTGCTATTATTTTGAACACAACTGTACAGTATGGGGGGGGGGGGGGCAAGGCACATTACATGGAGGCAGGGCACACTACATGGGACAGAGCACATGGTATATTGCATGGAACAGGACACATTACATGGGAAAAGCACAGGGAACATAGTGTGGGAGAGGGCACAGAGCACATCACACAAGACAGAGCACATTATATGGGACAAGGCACATTACACATTCCGTGGGACAGGGCACATTCTGTGGTACAAATTCCGTGGCACAGGGCACATTCCTTGTCGCCCCCGGGTCACACAAAGCAAGGTAACCCTCCAGCTGACGTCTGAATCTGATTAGACACCCGAATGACTAGCCGGTCTCACCCACATGAGTACAATACCGGCACAGTTGCTGCGATGTAATATCTGCCGTTTCTGTCTCAGCCGGCCTGTGATGGTGCTGCATGTCTGCACGAGTCATCAGAGACCCGGTGAAGTCCATCCAAGCAGGCAGAGGAGAGCCATCCACAAACCTGCCACTGCTGGGAGGCCGGATCAGGATGGGGTCCGCCAACAATGCAGCGGGGGGACGTATGGATCCCCGGGACACCAACATTCCGAGGCAGAAGCAGCACAGCCTCTTTACTGGCAGCAGAGAGGCCCAGTCCGCTACTGTGATAGGTAGATTAGGAGGCCGCAGGGCCCCTGTGAGCGCAAAGCCTTATGCATCCATCTCATTTGCTTCATTACAGAGCCGCCTCTGCACTCCCCTGTACTTTATGTCCAGGCTAATTAGTTGTTGGCATCCATATTTACCAATCTCTGTTTATTTGTTTTTTTTTCTTTCCACAGGGCTGCGCCGTGACGGCTTCGAGGAGCCCTCCCCTCTATTCCGCTGCCTGGTGGTCGAGGAAGAAGATGAACAGAAAAGAGCAGAAGGTATCAGGAGGGGTAAATCTCCCCAATGTGGGAGGGGCAGAGACACCAACTACTGGGGGAAATCTCCCCATTGTGGGAGGGGCAGAGACACCAACTACTGCAGGGAAATCTCCCCATTGTGGGAGGAGCTCTGTGTTTGGCATTATTACCACCATGAAAATCTGGGGAAGTACAATATACACTTGTGTCCAGCAGAGGGCAGCTATCCCATCATTTCTCCGTCCAGAAGAAGAATTCCCATAACTGATACAAAGTTGCATTCATATAAACATATTGAAGGAAGAACATCAATGAATCCAAAGGAAATCCAACCAGAGAGCAACTTTGTATCAGCTATGAGAAATGCAGCATTAGGGGGCATTATCAGTCTATTATTTCCCTCTAATACAAGCAGCACAATATAGATTTGTAATTCATGCAAGAATGAACCTGTATCACCTCTGTTCTTCATCCCTTAGCCCCTCCCCTCACCTCTGTTCTCCATCCCATAGCTCCTCTCCTCCCCTCACCTCTGTTCTCCATCCCATAGCCCCTCCCCTCACCTCTGTTCTTCATCCCATAGCTCCTCTCCTCCCCTCACCTCTGGTCTCCATCCCATAGCACCTCACCTCTGGTCTCCATCCCATAGCACCTCACCTCACCTCACCTCTGGTCTCCATCCCATAGCCCCTCACCTCTGGTCTCCATCCCATAGCGCCTCACCTCACCTCTGGTCTCCATCCCATAGCGCCTCACCTCACCTCTGGTCTCCATCCCATAGCGCCTCACCTCACCTCTGGTCTCCATCCCATAACACCTCACCTCACCTCTGGTCTCCATCCCATAGCACTTCACCTCAACTCACCTCTGGTCTCCATCCCATAGCCCCTCATCTCACCTCACTTCTGGTCTTCTTCCCGCAGCTCCTCCCCCACCTCTGTACTCCTTTTGTTTGAAATCCTTTTTTTGTTTTGTACATTCCCAAATACTTATTTTCATTATTTTATTTATAAAGTGGTGGCAGGTCCCCTTTACAAACATGTAAAGGGGGGGGGGGGGCACCGGTATCTGGGGGCTCCCTTGGTAAAGGTGATTTCCAGATTTTGAGAAGCCCCCTGTCCACAGACCCCCCACAACCACCAGCCAGGGTTGTGGGGAAAAGGCCCTTGTCCTTATTGGCATGGGGACACAGTCCCTATGCCAAGGACATATGGCCTGGTAAGGCCCAGGGTAGTGGGGGACCTCATTTGTTTCCCCCCTACCCCTTCCTAACCTGCTCGGATCAAGGGCCTGGTATGGCTTTTAGGGAGAACCCCATGCACTTTTTTTTTGTTTTGTTTTTTTAAAGATTTTTTTTTTTCCTGTGGGGTCCTTCCTAACCTTCCTACGGGACCTAAAGAGTCTAGTATAGACAAGGGGGACCCCAGACCATTGTGGTGTTTTTATTTAAAAAGAAAAAAAAGTTGTTTTTGTTTGTTTGTTTTTTATTCCCAATTCACAGGCTATGAACTCTAGACTGGTTAATTCCTATTCTTATGTTTTCAGGGCTGCGGCTGGTGGGTTACACCCTGTCCCACTACATCTACACAGCATTTTGGGGGCGATCACTGTACCTGGAGAACATCTATGTCATGCCGCAGTACAGAGGTGGAGTATACCGGATCTTCAATGGGGAGAGGAGAACCAACCAGATCACATGATCACTCGCCCAGATATAGGATGTCCTAGTGTAATGTAAAAATAGTAGATGGACTGGTCCCATAAGTTCAATATTTTCCTCCTCTGGGACATTTCTCTACATTGGAGGTTTGAAGGAATATTTAAAGTTGTGTTTTTAGTTGGACAAAAAAAGAGAACCTGAGGCTGAATTTATCCTTTTTCAGCAGAAAAGTTTTTTTTAAGCTTTTTATATATTTTGGGGGATAAGGGTGATAGCAGAAACTAAAACATATATGTAAAGTTAGAACATTTCTTTCTTCCCTTTTTTTTTTTCTTTCCTTTTTCTTCTTTCTCTCCTCTTCCACCCCCCCCCTTTTTTCCCTCCTTCAAAGAGAAATTGAACCCGTCCTTTTTATATCTGTCTTGGAAATTCGCTTTAATGAATTTCTCCTTACCGTGAGTACTCGCAGTTGGATGCGCAGAAATCCCCCATAAAGCTGTGCGAATCTCGCTTACCACGACTGCAGCTAAACTACACGATTCCTGCCCATCCAGCTACTTTAGCTTCTGTTGAAATGTGGGTGATGGAGCTCCCTTACCCTAGAATGATCACACGACACTCTAAGGTTGGTGTTGCAATTCACATAAGGGCCGGTTTCAGACTCAGCCCCCGGTTTTATTACAAGCAGACACGCCCCCCACATGAATAAAGTCAATCCCCTCCCACCGAACAATGCAATGGGGAGTGCCTATACACGGGATATACATTCCGATTGGAGCATAGCCTTTCCTATTATCTATCACTGGTCCTCCCCCATGAGCCTTCTGAGGTCAGCAGACTTCCTCCCCTTCCCCCCCATGAGCCTTCTGAGGTCAGCAAACTTCCTGTCCTACTAGCTCCTATTGGTATGTAAATTCTCTGTACAAGCATCCCCTAAGGTAAACACCAGTCTGTACCTGGATGGGCCCGATACGATCTTTATTAAAACACATCCATCCAAGATACAGTTCAGATTGGTAATGGGTTGTAAGATATGCATAAGCCTACACGCGGAGTTCGTACCGCTTGGCGCCTTGCGTTATGAAGTCCATGTGGTACTATGCTGCTGATATGTGGATACAGGCCCGCGGTCTACTGCCAGTGGCATTCGCATCGAATGCCGTGGTGGTATACACGCCGGTCTATAAGCGCAGATCCGCCATCTCATCCATTACCGAGCTGAGTACTGTAATACATACATTGTACATGCGCATGGCCCAATTGCAGCCTTCAGAGCTTTAATTAAGCCACACGAGAGACATATGAATAACACGAATATATGACACATTTAAAGTTCAACCAACAATACAAAATTTCCATGACATATCTCAGTATTGGATTTACCCTCACAGTGATGATTCAAGGGTGGGGGAGGGGCCCAGTATTCACAATGCTGATGCCTATGCTCCCAATGGAGAAACAGAAGGTCTAAATTTCCATTTGCAAAACACTCCATTTTACTTGTTTCCTTTTTTTTGCTGTCTATCTCTGTGACGCATGAACAAACACTTCTGTCCTTCCGCCCCATCAGCTTGAGTCAAATTGGCTGTCTCATTTAATGGGCATCTCCTAGTAATCATTTCAAACCAATTAACGACCTTTTCCTGGAAATCCGCCATTGTTTAGCAGGGATGCCTAATGCAGTCTGGTATCTGGATAACCACTAGTGGAAGTCAGGACAGACCTGGATAGGAAACGGTCATGGGATTACAGAGATGCTGTGTGGATCGATATTACAATAACTTCAAAATGACACCATGGGCCCCTCTTCTCCCCGGGCCCCTGTGTGCAGCACTGATAGTGGTATCATTATAGCTGCCTTCCTCTCCTATAGAAAAAATGGGCATGGCGGGTCTCCTCCCTATACTGACCCTTCTTGTCTCTGGCAGGTAAAGGCATCGGCTCCAAGCTGATGATGGCGACAGCAGAGGTGAGTACACGCCGTCTATACATCAGGATTCATACACCCTAAGGGTACTGTTTAGTGTTCCAATATAGAAATAAAAAAATATATATTACACACACTATATTAGCAAAAGTATTGGGCCGCCTGCCTTTCCACACACATGACCTTTAATGGCCCCCCAGTCTTAGTTCGTAGGGTTCAATATTGAGTTGGCCCCGCCCTTTCCACACACATGACCTTTAATGGCCCCCCAGTCTTAGTCCGTAGGGTTCAATATTGAGTTGGCCCCACCCTTTGCAGCTATAACAGCTTCAACTCTTCTGGGAAGGCCGTCCACAAGGTTTAGGAGGGTGTCTATGGGAAGGTTGGACCATTCTTCCAGAAGCACATTTGTCAGGTCAGGCACTGATGTCGGGGGAGGAGGCCTGGCTCGCAGTCTCCACTCTAATTCATCCCAAAGGTGTTCTATGGGGTTGAGGTCAGGACTCTGTGCAGGACAGTCAAGTTCCTGCACCCCAAACTGGCTCCTCCATGTCTTTATGGACCCGGCTTTGTGCACTGGTGAGCAGTCATGTTGCAACAGGAAGGGGCCATCCCCAAACTCTTCCCACAAAGTTGGGAGCATGAAATTGTCCAAAATGTCCCCTTAAGAGTTCCCTTCACTAGAACTAGGGGGCCAAGCCCAACCCCTGAAAAACAACCCCCACCATAATCTCCCCTCCACCAAACTTTACACTTGGTACAATGCAGTCAGGCAAGTACCGTTCTCCTGGCAACTGCAAAACCCAGACACGTCCATTGGACTGCCAGACAGAAAAGTGTGATGGTCACTCCAGAGAACACATCTCCTCTGCTCTAGAGTCCAGTGGCATTGTGCTTTACACCACGGCATCCGATGCTTTTTATTGCACTTGGTGATCTGAAGGCCAAACAAAGTATGGAGGTGTTTGGCTACTGACTATTGGAGACTTCTGCACACTGTGCGCTTCAGCATGCGCTGACCCCGCCCTGTCATGTGACGTGGCCTACCACTTGGTGGCTGAGTGGCTGTTGTTCCCAGTTGCTTCCACTTTGTTATAATCCCACTAACAGTTGAGCGTGGAATATTTAGTAGCCAGGAAATGTCACAGATGGACTTATTGCACAGGTGGCCACCTATCACGGGACCACGCTTGGAGTCACTGAGCTCCTGAGAGCGACCCATTCTTTCACCAATGTTTGTAGAAGCCGTCTGCATGCCTAGGGGCTTGATTGTATACACCTGTGTCCATGGAGGGGATTGGAGCACCTGAATCACATGATTTGGAGGTCTGGCCCAATACTCTCATACATGTGAGAGTGTGTGTGTATAATATATATATATATATTACTGTGTGGATGGTTGGATAGAGAGATGGGTGATGTTTAGAGTCTCACACCTACTATGACCTAGAAAAGGTATCAACAAATCCCCCAATAGCACTCTATAGGTTCATGCTCAGGCACTGTTCCCCATACTAAGCGCACTGAAATATTCCATTGTAGAACTAGCTCGGGTGTCGGCAACCCGCGGCTCCAGAGCCGCATGCGGCTCTTTTTCACCTTTGCTGCGGCTCCGGAGCACACTGCCCACCAGGTGACAGGCAATAGGGTTGCCGTAGCTCAGTGGTCGGCAAGCCGCGGCTCTTTTAATGCAGCTCTTCTGTGTGCCGGGCGCCCGCTCCCCTCCCTCCTCTCGGGCGGCCGCCCCAAAAGTCAGGACTCTGCAGCTAGCCCAGCAATGGGCAAACTACGGCCCGGCAGACAAACATTGGCTGTCAGGATGTAGGCGGGGCAGCGTGACTAACTCCTCTCCTCTCACAGTCCGCCCTGAAGACCGGAACGGCGCGGGAACACGGCGAGAGGAACGCGCGGAGCAAAGGTAAGTGAATTGACACAGGGGGGAATGAATTACTATAGGGGGGAATGAATTACTATAGGGGGGGATGAATTACTATAGGGGGGAATGAATTACTATAGGGGGGGATGAATTACTATAGGGGGGGATGAATTACTATATGGGGGATGAATTACTATATGGGGGATGAATTACTATAGGGGGGGGTGAATTACTATATGGGGGATGAATTACTATATGGGGGATGAATTACTATATGGGGGATGTATTTTCAGTTTTAAAAATGTGGCTCTCAAAATAAATTTCAATCGTGGTTTTGGCGAGATTTGGCTCAGTTGAAAAAAAAGGTTGCCCACCACTGACCTAAGGCTATGATTGTGATTATTACGATACACTGTGGGCCTGATTAACCCTTTGCTTACTGGGCCCTTAAACCCCCTTCATGACCAGAGCGCTTTTTGCAATATATGCAGTGTCGGATTTGTTTTAAATGTTGCAATGGTTTTGCGGCTCCCAGTCTTTTTTTCCCTCTCGGAAACGGGTCCAAGTGGCTCTTTATGTCTTAAAGGTTGCAGACACCTGAACTAGCTGCACACACATGTGTTCCCTCCTAGTCCTAGGAGGAGGCGGAATTGGTGCTTACAGTCCTGGAGATGGGGACACCGAGACCGATATCACATTGCAGGCTGTAATTGCCAGTCAGCCACTTCTGTTTTATTAATAATATCATCTAATCCCTGTACTGTAAACTTTGTATCAATCTCATGTAGAACTAGAAAAGCTACAATTTCTGGGGAAATTGTGTGAAGTGTTCTTGCCTCCACCAGTAGTGGGTTCCTGTGGCAACTCACTCTACTGCAAGGGCACAGAAGAGCTGTTAAAAACAAACTGCTCCAACTTGCTCACTTCACTGGTGATTACAATTTTTAAACTACAACCGTTTAAAGATGGCAAACTCTACACTGAAGAGCTTTATATTGTGAGAATCACAAGACCCAGACCTACATTTTGATGCATAGAATGTCTCTGAAATATTAAAAATGAAGGCACAGTCGCAGTTTAGAAACTGCCCTTCAAATTTGAGGTGGCTAGAGTGGAGTTTCAATGAATGTCAATGGGCGGCATGAGTTGCAAACAAATGGTCATATTGTGAAAACTATCAGGACTATGGCTTAGCCGTGAACATTTTTAGTGGCAGCCGGGATAGCTGAATGTTTTGATATAAGATTTGTGTAGGTGGGCTTGAAAATGAGGGAGTGATGGCAGTTTACAAATCATGTCCTGATTTCTCAGCTCACATTCTAGCTTTTGTCAGCTCCCACTCTAGTTTTGAACATTCCGCTATTCATTCCTATGGGACCAATTTCACCACAAAAACGCCAATATTTTGTGAACCATTTGGCGAAATGTTCCACAAAGTAATAGCCCACCAATCGGGAACAATCCGCACGTTTCCGTATATTACTGTCTATGGAGTGTAAAAACTGTGGGAGGAGTTAGGGGGGTAAATTTGGCTCTAATAATAAGAATCTATATGTGAGATAACAGGAAGTGGTCGCCATGCAGGAACACTTCATAACTCTAAAATTCTTCTGATTTCTCGTTCTCACGATGGGGTTGAATTACTAAAGGCGAGTAGGCTGTGTACTCCACGTTCACGTGAAGGTGCAGTTTCTCTAGATCTGAGAGGAACATGCAAGGAAAATAAAAAACACTATTTTGCCTGGACATGATTTGATGACAGAAATCCGCAGAGCTTCACCTCATTTCAGAGCTTCCCCCTCGGATATGAAGCAACCGCAGTGCGCAGACTATTTTCCTTTATTCATCCCCAATGTGTTTATTAGTAATATTGAGATCTGCAGCCCCCAGACTGGTGTGTTCACCACTGAAACCAGCATCTTTGTTGAACAAGTAGTGCAGGATAAGCCACATAAGCGTACTGCACCCCAGACAGTGGCCAGACTGACCCAAAGAAGATGGATTCATGGACACACCCACTTTTGCTATGTTAGGCCCCACCCATATAAGTGGAAACCAACTCTTTAGAATAAAAGAACATAGTGGGGTGTATACGCCAACACCAGAGCTGAGAATACACTGGATGGACATGGGACCCCCTACTTGGTGTGGTGTAGTAACAAGACCATCCCTTGGATGGGGGGTCAGCTGATGTTACAATATAATGGTGGCTGTGCCGGTCCTCACTGTGTCTCTCCTCTCTCCACAGCTGTGCCGGTCTCTGGGCTGCGCCTGTTTGCTGCTTTTTGTCCATAACTGGAACCAGCCGGCCATCTCATTCTACCAATCCTGCGTGGGGCGCGACATGTCTGAAGAGGAAGGGTGGCACACAATCCGGTTCCTCCCGAATGACCTACAAGAGATGCTTTCTAAGAACTCCAAGAGGGCTGCAGATCCCGGACTGTTATAATGCAGAATAGCTCCGCCTCTTCTTTTTTTCACAAGGAATATGATGGGTGCTCCACCCAGAACTGACCTGACAGGTGAATGACAATCTGATTCACTCGCTGGCTTCTTTCATCTCTTAGGAACTTTGCCTTTATGGTCTGTTCACCCATGGTCACATCTCCCCCTACCTTGTGATGTTGCTACAAGTGGGGGGGATCAGAAGCTACTGGCTGAGTCCACCAAAGACTAAATGATCAGTTTTGGGTAGAGACCTCCTTTGGAATCTTTATCAAGACACTGAAAATTGTATTTTATGTATGGAATTTTTTCTTAATGGACTTTTTTTTTTGGAATGGTCTTAAAAGGGTTCAATCCTTCCAAAAGTGAAAATAAAGCCTTCAAATGCATCTGGTGTCTGGGGAGTCGAAGTGAATGTCCTGGTTTTCCCTGTTCTGTACTATCTCAGCTTTGGTGGGTGGGTTGAAGGATGTTCCTCCTCAACTTCCATTATCCCCTGGATTCTTTACGGCCTCCAATGCTGGCCACCCCCTGATGTTGCTCAGGAGGCGGGGTTTATATTCACCGCTTCCTCTGCTGGCTACTCCCTAGAGCAGGGGTGGGCAACTGTGGCCATCCAGCTGTTGGTGAACTGCAAGTCCCATCATGCCTCTGCCTTTGGGAGTCATGCTTGTAACTGTCAGTTTTGCAATGCCTCATGGGACTTGTAGTTCTACAACAGCTGGAGGGCCACAGTTGCCCACCCCTGCCCTAGAGCACAGGTTTCAAACCGCAGCCCTCCAGTTGATGAACTACAAGTCACAACCATTGGATCACTTTTACAGGCTGCAAAAGAGCCCCCCCCTCCTCCCCTTTTCCACAGCTGCCACCTTTCCTGTTCTCAGCCACATCTGATGCTGTACTCGGCTGTGAGCAGAATGGATGCTATTCCTCCCTCTCTGTGAGTTCAGAGACCAGAAGAGATGAGGATTTTCTCACTTCCAGTTTTGTTTTGTTTACAACCTCTAATCAAATCGATCTTTAGTTTGATCAGATACTTTGGAGAGGGGCAGAAGATTGATCTGGTGTCTAACAAGACATCAGATCACTCCATAAAGAGGACCTGTCATGATCCATGCTATCACAAACAGTTGTTGTTCATCTCTTGTGATTATTTCAGTGCAGCAACTTAAAAGATGAAACTAATATATGAGACTCATTCCATGCAAAGCAAGATAGTTCCAGCCGTGATTTGTCATCATTGTGATGATTATGGCTTACAGCTCATGAAAACCCCAAATCCACAATCTCAGAAAATGAGAATATTCCATGCAATCAATAAAACACGGATTGTACATAGAACAATATCGGACCTCTGAAAAGTAGAAGCTGCATATGTACTCAGTACTTGGTTTGGGCCCGTTTTGCAGCAATTACTGCCTCAATGCGGCGTGGCATGGAAGCTATCAGCCTGTGGCACTGCTGAGGTGTTATGGAAGACCAGGATGCTTCAATAGCGGCCTTCAGCTCTTCTGCATTGTTCGGTCTCATGTCTCTCATCTTTCTCTTGGCAATGCCCCATAGATTCTCGGGGTCCTTGGTTTCCAAATGAAATGCAAAAGTTGTCTCATCAGAAAAGAGGACTTTGGACCACTGAGCAACAGACCAAGTCTGGTTTTCTTTAGCCCAAGATGCTTCTGATGTTGTTTGTTGTTCAGGAGTGGCTTGACAAGAGGAATATAACATTTGAAGCCCATGTCCAGAATCCGTCTGTGTGTGGTGGCTCTTGATACACTGACTCCAGCCTCAGTCCTCTCCTTGTGAAAGTACCCAACACTTTTGAATGGCCTTTTCCTGACAATCCTCTCCAGGCTGCGGTCATCCCTGCTGCTTGTGCACCTTTTTCTTCCACACTTTTCCCTTCCACATAACTTTCTATTAATGTGCTTTGATGCAGCACTTTGGGAACATCCAACTTCTTCTGCAATTACCTTTTGAGGCTTTCCCTCCTTATGGAGGGTGTCAATGATGGTGTCAGGCCAGCAGTCTTTCCCATGATTGTGATTCCCACTGAACCAGACTGGGAGACCATTGAAAGGCTCAGGAACCCTTTGCAGGTGTTATGGCTGAATGAGCTGATTAGAGTGGGACACTTTGAGCCGAGAATATTCCACCTTTTCACAATATTCTCATTTTCTGAGATTGTGGATTTGGGGTTTTCATGAGCTGTAAGCCATAATCATAACAATGATGACAAATCACGGCTGGAACTATCTTGCTTTGCATGGAATGAGTCTCATATATTAGTTTCACCTTTTAAGTTGCTGCACTGAAATAAATGAACTTTTGCACAATATTCTAATTTTTCGAGTTTCACCTGTGTGTGTGTGTGTGTGTGTGTGTGTGTGTGTGTGTGTGTATATATATATATACACACACACACACACTATATTGCAAAAGTATTGGGACGCCTTTCCAAATCATGTGATCAGGTGTTCCAATCCCCTCCATATCATGTGATTCAGGTGTTCCAATCCCCTCCATGGTCACAGGTGTATACAATCAAGCCCCTAGGCATGCAGACTGCTTCTACAAACATTGGTGAAAGAATGGGTCGCTCTCAGGAGCTCAATGGCTCCAAGCGTGGTCCCGTGATAGGTGGCCACCTGGGCAATAAGTCCATCCGTGACATTTCCTGGCCACTAAATATTCCACACTCAACTGTTAGTGGGATTATAACAAAGTGGAAGCAACTAGAAACAACAGCCACTCAGCCACCAAGTGGTAGGCCACGTCACATGACAGGGTGGGGTCAGCACAGTGCGCAAAAGTTGTCTGCAGAGTCAATAGCTAAAGACCTCCAAACTTGGTGTGGCCTTCAGATGAGCCCAACAACAGTGCATAGAGAGCTTCATGGAATGGGTTTCCATGGCCGAGCAGCTGCATCCAAGCCTTCCATCACCAAGCGCCATGCAAAGCGCCGGATGCTGTGGTGTAAAGCACGCCGCCACTGGACTATAGAGCAGTGCAGACATGTTCTCTGGAGTGATCAATCACGCTTCTCTGTCTGGCAATCCTATGGATGTGTATGGGGTTGGCAGTGGCCAGGAGAACGGTACTTGCCTGACTGCATTGTGCCAAGTGTAAAGTTTGGTGGAGGAGGGATTATGGTGCGGAGATGTTTTTCATGGGTTGGGCATGGCCCCCTAGTACCAGTTCTCGCAACTTTGTGGGAAGAGTTTGGGGATGGCCACTTCCTGTTCCAGCATGACTGCGCACCAGTGCACAAACCAAGGTCCATAAAGACATGAAGGAGCCAGTTTGGGGTGGAGGAACTTGACTGCCCTGACCTCAACCCGATATACAAAGATGAAAAATATGGTAAAACATCCCACCATTTATACTGTTTTTGCCAACATCCCAATCTATAAAGACCAAGAAAAAATGTAAAGATATCTTCCTGGGACTTTGTATGGCAAAGAGCACCGTGAGTATACAGAAGTATAAAGCAGTAAATGTTTATTACAAAAAATTGTTGCAATAAAATGAATCGGAAGATCTCAACCCCATAGAACACCTTTGGGATGAATTAGAGCGGAGACTGCGAGCCAGGCCTCCTCCCCCGACATCAGTGCCTGACCTGACAAATGTGCTTCTGGAAGAATGGTCCAACCTTCCCATAGACACCCTCCTAAACCTTGTGGGCGGCCTTCCCAGAAGAGTTGAAGCTGTTATAGCTGCAAAGGGCGGAGCCAACTCAATATTGAACCCTACGGACTAAGACTGGGAGGTCATTAAAGGTCATGTGTGTGAAAAGGCCAGCGGCCCAATACTTTTGGCAATATAGTGTATACTGTATATTATAGACACAGAATACAGGCAGGTGTGTTTTTTAAGAAGCTTCATAAGCATCAAGCCAAAGAGGATATAATGTATTTCAACTGTGTAACAAATGGCCGGCATTGTGAATGGCCTTCTCAGTCTCACCTTGAACAAAGATTTCCAGCTTGCAAGGCAACAACCTAGCTGCCACCACAAATTTTAAAGGAACCATTCACACTGGAATAGAAATTTTGACCTTTAGGAAATATCGGTTTCAAGTACGGTAGACAAGAATTCTTCTTATTTAGCGCATTAGAGATAAAGCTTAACGATTTTAAAATATTGTTTAATAAAAAGACAAGAAAATGGTGCAAGAAAAATATTTACAGTAAAATACATGGAAAATTGACAATGAGAAACAGTAAAATATATAGTAATAAAAATTGAAAGTACTTAAAGTGGAGCTCCATCCAAAAGGGAAAGTTCTGCTTTAAAGACTGGTCTCCCTCTCCCCATTAAGGATTGGCACCTTTGGGGAGCGGGTACCCAAAATGGACAGGTACCCGCTCCCACTTCCCCTGTGATCACCTAGATAATCAGAAGTGGAAGCTGCCCCCCTCCCCATAGCCTTCAGGGACATGTGACCGGCTGCAGAAGACTATGGGACCATTCAGAAAGTGGAGCACTACTCACGCATGCGCACTCTGCACCGGGCTGCGAAGCTGCCATCTGTCGCACTGAAGATGCTGACACCGGGATCATTGGATGGCCAGCAAAACAGGCTGTGGGAAGGACACCGCGGGATCGAGGGGCAGGTAAGTGGATGTTTTTTTAAGAGTCAGCAGCTACAGTTTTTGTAGTTGCTGACTTTTATTTTTTTACAGTGTACCTGGAACTCCACTTTAACAAGATTTTGCCTGGAAAGAGTCTAATTCAATGTAGAATAAGTCCTATTATGACAGAGTGATTGGCCCTTAGAGTGCCACCTAGCATGGGTGCCTTGTATCAATGGAAATGTGAGAGCTGTTGAGCTGCTGTTGCAGCCATCTTTTATAGTTCCTGACAAGAATGGGTACAGGAATGTCCCTCCTCCTGGAAAATGTTTAAAGGCAGTCATATTTTCAGAGGGCCAAGTAGTACAGTCTGATAACCAGTGTAATATTTTATAGCATGAAAACTTAGTTTGATAGAGACCAAACATGATGTATCAATTTTGTGTGACTTCCACAGAAGGGGTTATGTGTCCTTTCAGCTTCATAAACCTAGCAGTATGGGCAGGGCTGTTGTTAGAAACCACAGGGCCCCCATACAGCCAACCTGATAGCCCCCCCTAAAACAAAAACTGTTTACTATGCTTCAGTTTGAATGAACAGAGTGAGTGATCAGTACTGATTATTGTGTTCGTTCAAGAAAGGAAGGGGCTGGTAAATGTGACTTATTTACCAGACCCTTTCCCCACTCTCCATCCTGAAGGATCCTATTGTGTGCTTGTAGCTGCCTGTGGAAAGGAGAGGAGGGAAGCTGGCAGCACTGTTAAGGTGGGGGCACACAGGAGGTCCTGGGCAACAGGGGGAAACATATGGCACACAGGGAGGATTATGGGTGCATCAGGGGGGCAATTATTGGAACTTATCCTTGGTATGGCTCTCTCTGAAGCAGGTAAAAGCCATCAGAAGGGAGAGGAGAAGAAGCCAAAAGCAAAGAGAGCCATACAAGGGATTGGTTTCAGTAATTGCCCCCTCCCCCCACCCTGTGCTGATCAGCCTCCTGGCACACATCCAATTTACGCAGCTGACTGGGCCCCCCTACTGACCAGGCCACATACTGGAGGAACACAGATTTTATGCTCTGCCCAGGGGCTGACTGACAACTCATGGGGCCCCCGGGCAATAGGGGATCATGGGGCCCCTGTGTCCTCCCCCACACTCAAACCACACCCAAAAAAGCCTAGGAAAGGTACCAGGGACATGTTATGGGGCCCCCAACTGACACTGGGCCCTCTTGCAGTGCCCAAGTGCACAAATGGTCAGTCCGCCCCTGGCTCTGCCTAATAGACCTTACTACCTCCAATTTTGATGGTTTAAAGCTGGGGTCTCCAAACTTTTCAAACAAAGGGCCAGTATACGGTCCTTCAGACTTTAGGAGGGCCGGATTAGGGCCAGTGGGGGGAGAAAATGTCCTGGCCCCAGCATCGGTGAGAATAAACATGACTTCATGGTTGATGGTCAGTAGGAGGAGGAGTAGTGCCCTATCATTGGTATTAGTGGGAAGAATAGTACACCATCATTTGGTTTCAATGGAAGTGCTGCCCCATTGTTGGTCTCAGTGGGAGGAATAGTCCCCCAAGGGTTGGATAAAGGGTAGCAAAGAGCCATATTCGGCCCTCGGGACGCAGTTTGGAGACCCCTGGTTTAAAGCAGGGCTTTTTTTCTCAGACAAAGGTGCAGGAACTCACCCCCCCCCCCCCCTTTTAAACAAGCCACTCCTTGTCCCCACTCTGCCTACCCACCTCCAAGTACTGTTCCTTAGTTCTGCCCCCTGTTAACCTTCCAGTATCGCCTCTTTTACAAAATACAGAACAAAGTATCATTTTGTGCTGCTAAGCAATTTGTTTGGAATTTGTTAATGATGACAAAAAGCAGTAAAATAGATCCCCTGCAGACGGCAACAATAGACCCCCCCCCCAAAACAAAATAGCCCCTGGCAACAACAGATCCAAACCAGCAACAATAGTTCCTCCAGCAACAGTAGACCCCTTACAACAAAATAACCCCTCAATAACAAGATATCCACCTCAGTAACAAAGGACACCCTTCAGCAATGATAGATTTGTCAGCAGCCAGCAACAATAGATCCACCCCAGCAACAATAGAGGCCCTTCAGCAACAATTGATTTCTCAGCAGCCAGCAACAATAGACCCTCCACAGCTAAATGCCCTCCAGCAACAATAGATCCAACCCAGTAGCAATAGACCCCCCAGTAACAAAACAACTCCCCCCCCCCAAGCACATACATTCTGTGCTGAAGGTGCTGGAACTGCTTTCCCCCGCACTCCCCAATGCCCCTGCTGAAAAAGGCCTTGGTTTAAGGTCGTTGTTAAGTCAAAACATGTCCCACTATTTTCTCCTTTCCACCCACTCCCTATATACTTCCCTGAGTCCTATCTCAGTACAGAGCTGTGCCCTAGTGCCCTAATGAAGCAGTTCTGCTCTCTCATCCTCTCCTCATAGGAATCAACAAGAGAAGTGCCAGCTATTGGCCTCTGCTGCTGTCAATCAAATCCTGAGAGCAGAGAGCGGGTCATGCTGTGTGTGTCTGTGGATGCATACCGTCCAGCTTGGAAGTGAGCCTGCAGATGTCCTCCCATAAGAAGCGACTTCCTGTGGTGGTGTACACAGGAGAAGAGGAGCCAAGAGTGCCGGTAGGGGACCCCAGAAAAAGAGGTTTGGGGCCACTCTACCATTGCACACAGTAGGCAAGTACAACATGTTCATTATTTAAAAAAATTATTTTAAAAAGAGCCTTTAAAACCACTTTAATTAGAAGTCTTTGAGGCTTTGCAGAATCTGGACCAAAAATGGTTTGTTCAACTTGTGATGTGTGATTGGCCTCATTAATAGGTCTCTGCATATCCGTGTTCTGCTAAGTAATGGTACTGAGAGAAATGTTAATGGCCTTGGCTACAACTCGCATTAACAGATTGAAATCTGGAAGCCATTTGAGAAGTAAGGGGGTCCCCAGGTACCACCCCCCCATGTGAATGAATACGGGGTACATACTTAAGAATATGTATGTGTGGGAAAATGCTGTTACACAGAAGTATCAACATTTGCCAGGTGTGGCAGGCTGTATGTGGCACCTGAAGCCCCCTGGGCAAGGGAAAACACCCGGGATTCTATGCAATACTTATATTCAGCTCCTCACCATCCATATAATGAGGACTTAATAAATTAAAATCATTATATTTCAGATTTTTACTGCCCAAAGCTTTGACTCAGCAGTGATCCAATCACATTCCCCTCCCTGTAATATCATCCAACTCTGGGTATTCTTTTCACATCTCCCCCCTCCCCCCACATATCTTTATATAACCTCTATTTACATAGAACCCAGCATGGAGGGGCTCAGTGAAGGTGGTGGTGAAGGTGTGGAGGTGTCGGATCGGGTCACACAGATCATAAAAGGAAATCCGCCCGGCCTCGTAATACAGATATATCCTGACCCTGTTACTGGAGACAATGGCAGGTAAGGGGCTCCATTTACTGTCAGATATCACCCCATACTGGTCATCATCTCTATCCAAACCCCAGGACTTGTCATTATATCCAATCCCTGACTCTCCTCCTCTCCTGTCTATACTGGGGTAACACATCCCGATTATCCATTCATCTGATCCCCCAACATCCACTTCCCAGTAATGTCGCCCAGAAGAGAAACTCTGACCGCTCATCACCTGAGGACAATCCTGAAATCTCTCTGGTGTTTCTGCATGATTCTGGTCTATATCTGACCTGGATGCGATTTTCCTGTCATCTGATATCTGTAGAATATTATGAGTTGTGTTTCCATCCAATGATAAGTCTGACGCTTCCTTTACATAGAAGAATCTAGTTACATCATCTATTATGGCAGACAATGTGTGCAATGTGTGTTCGAGCCCAGCCAGATTTCCTCCATCATCATCTTTATCACCTCCATCCCTCAGATCCCATTCCTCAACTTTTTTCTTCTCTCCATCCTCAGTATCACACAAGTCACCTGTGTCTGATTCCTGTAGGACAGTCAGTGGATCCGTCATGTTACACAGCTCCTCAATGTCATGCATCTTCCTGGACAGCTCCTCCTTCTTTATTTCCAGCTCCTGAATCATAGCCAACATGGATATGGAGACCAACTCTGCCTGACTGGAGATGTCCTTCAGAACTCTCTTCTCCAGGTCCTTCAGATGTCTCCTGAGATCTCTAAACAGGGCAGTGAATCTCTCGGTGTCACCAGCTGCTTCTTTTTCTACTTTCCTCCTGTGTTCCTGCAGACTCTGGACTCTTTCCTCCATCTCCTCTCTCTGTGTCAGAAGTTTCTGCAGAACATTCCTCAGTGTCTCCTTCTTCTTCTCAGAAGCGTTACTCAGTGACTCCATCTCATGACCTTTATGTCCTCCAATCAGACAACAGGACACACAGATACAGGTGTCATCCTCAGTGCAGTAATACTCCAGGATCTTCTTATGGACGGAGCATTTCCTGCTCTCCATGGACAAGGTGGGGTCAGTTAAGATGTGTTCTGGGGACTTTTTGTGGACTCTCAGGTGTTTATCACACAGAGAAACCTCACAGTGTAGACAGGATCTAACAGCAGGTACAGGAGAGTCCACACAGTGAGTACAGAAGACCCCGGACTCTTCCTGATCTGGCTGAGCAGACAGGAAGTTCTCCACGATGTTACGCAGTGTTATGTTCCTCTGCAATGGAGGACGATCCGAAAACTTCTGTCTGCATTCAGGACAGGAATATCCTCCAGACCCCCCATGTACATCAAGAACACGATCAATACAGACCCGGCAGAAGTTGTGTCCACATTTCAGGGTTACAGGATCTGTATAAATGTCCAGACAGAGGGAACATTCCAGCTCAGCTCTCAGCCCAGCAGACGCCATCACTGACAGTAGACGTTAGAGATAATAGTGAAAGTTTGGATGTTCTTGGAGTTAATCTCTAAATTGTTTCAGGAACTTGTGGACTCTGAGAAAATCTCCTTGGCTTCCAATCTTCCCCAATAGCACAGACACTCCTAGAAATGACATTAAGATCAGACTCTTGCTGTAAGATACATTGGGTCTTCTCTCTCTACACTGCAGTTAGTATTGAAGAGAAACCTTTAGATGTAAAGTATACAAGGATCACATCTTACCTGACCAGGGCTTCAGGTTTTCATCCGGTCAATGCTGTACTGTGCAGTGTCTTCACCCGTGTAAGACGTGGAATGGCGGTATATGGAGGGAAGGGCATTCAGAAAGTTCAAAAACATAGGAAAACTCCTCTGCACACGCCCTACCCCGTCACCTGCTTGTTGCTATGAGGTGAAAGTCCTCGGCTGCATTTTGCTATGACTGGGCGAGTCATGTAGAACGGCAAAGAGTGCTCATTCCTTGAAACCTTCACCTGGGATAATGTGGTTTTTTTAAATGCTTCTCATCTTTGGTTCATTGTGACGGAGATCAGAAATATTAGATTTTCGAGAAATAGGGAAAGAGGAAAAACCTCTAAAAAAACATTTGTGACATAAAAATAAATGAAAAGCAGTATGTAAAAAGGTTAGCTCAGAGGTGCTCAAGGGGCCACAGGTGGCCCTCGGAGTCCTCTAATGTGACCCTCGACCTCAAACCAGGGAGGTGCATTTCTATTATATCCTACTAGTTTGGTGCACCTACAGAAAGCGTACCACACCAGCAAGATATAATAGAAGTCTGTGGCAAAACGCAGCTAGTGTATAGGTAAACGGCAGCACATCAGTGTGAAAGCAGCCTTACAGGGGGCTCAGGACAGTAAGAGCTCAATTAGATTTGCAGTTTGGGGGTGGTAAAACCCCATAGTTGGGATATGTTTTTACCATAATCCTTAACCACTTGCGTAGCATCAGGGGTGGCAATGGTCAACCCGCCCCATGCTCCAGGGGGCCCATGCGACCTCACTGTCACATTCTGTTTTACACTTGGACAGAAGGTAAAGAGGGTGTGGCATATACAATACCCGCTGAAAGCTGGGCTTCTCCTCCTCTCCCTCCTGCGATCATTCAGCGGCTGCAGGAGGCACATTTTTTTGCTATTCAAAATATAAAATTCTAAATTTTGAACCATTTCATTTCATGGTGGCCCATGACTGGTTACCAAATCACTTAAGTGGCCCTTGCTCTTCAAACAATTGAGCTCCCCTGGGTTGGCTGATCTGCATAACTGATTAGTGAGTTCCTGTGGTCAGAGGGTCTGGAGGTATGGAATCTTTCTCAGTAGGGAATACAGAATTCACTGACTTTTGTATCAGGATGGCCAGACACCCGGGCACCGACCATGTTGATGCCAAGGTGCAGTATATAGCATACCTGTGCTAAAACAACGGGTCAGAATGCTGAGCGCCTATTTCAGTGATGGACAGAGGAGCTCATGGCTGCAGGGCTCGTTAGAAGATGCATTGAACTGCTGAGACTTGTAGTTCTGCATTGTCTGTGTGGCTTTCTGGACACTGGGAATTTACTCTACCCTCTGTTCTTCCTTCAACTGTTGCCTGTGTGGTCTTGAAGCTGGACACAGTCATCTGAGGACCATAATGAGTTGGTGAAGGACCACCATTTCCCTGCATTCTGCCTGGACTCCCTCTGCTGAGGCCACCGTTGGCTGGTGAGTCCCTGAATTGCTGCCCTGTGGCCCTGGACTTTGCTGTACTGGTTTGTGGCCTGCTACTCACTGTGCTACCTGTTGACTCTGGGCTAACACTTTGTTGTACCTGATTGCCACCTGTCGCTCCTGAACTGTTACCCTGCTACTTTGGTCTGTGATTGTGGCCTGCTACTCACTGTGCCCGGATTGTGCCTTGTACCTCTGGATTTATCCCTTGATGTGCTCTCTTGCCACCCTGTTATATTTTCTCATGTCCTTCTTGATGTTGTAATTATTGCCCTGTGGCCCTCTCCTTTTCTGACTCCCTGTTTTTCAGACCCCCCAAAATAAAGATTCCCTTGGCCAGGGGCCCTAAAGTCTTTCTTCATCTCTGTGTGAGGTTTTGGCCCACCCACACCTCCGTCACATCCATTGTCTATGTATGGCCTCAGGAACAAGATGACCTACCACCATCATGGTTGTATCATTTTTTAGAGCCACTGACTCTCTAACCAATCCTAGGGTGGGGGTGGGGGTGGGGGTGGGCTCCACTCCAGTGTACGGGGACAGGATGGGTGTGACTTGGCATGCAGCAGCCGATCTGATCCCACGAACAAGACAACCCCCCCCGCAAACTGGGATCCCAACATTTCACGGCTGTTCCTGGAACTGAAGGAGGGATGAGAAGCACAGGTACCCAGGGAGAGAACGGGGGACACTCCGCTCGGATGGATGACAGCCACTGACAGCACAAGTAAGAACTGCTCCAAGGCCCTGAACTGCAGACCTCTGTGCAGGGACAACCCATCTTTGTGTGGGGACTATGTATCAGTGGGAAGAATAGTGCCCCATCATTGGTATCAGTGGGAGGAACAGTGCCCCATCATTGGTGTCAGTGGGAGGAATAGTGCCCCATCATTGGTGTCAGTGGGAGGAATAGTGCCCCATCATTGGTATCAGTGGGAGGAATAGTGCCCCATCATTGGTGTCAGTGGGAGGAATAGTGTCCCATCATTGGTGTCAGTGGGAGGAATAGTGTCCCATCATTGGTGTCAGTGGGAGGAATAGTGCCCCATCATTGGTGTCAGTGGGAGGAATAGTGCCCCATCATTGGTGTCAGTGGGAGGAATAGTGCCCCATCATTGGTGTCAGTGGGAGGAATAGCGCCCCATCATTGGTGTCAGTGGAGGAATAGTGCCCCATCATTGGTATCAGTGGGAGGAATAGCGCCCCATCATTGGTGTCAGTGGGAGGAATAGCGCCCCATCATTGGTGTCAGTGGGAGGAATAGCGCCCCATCATTGGTGTCAGTGGGAGGAATAGCGCCCCATCATTGGTGTCAGTGGGAGGAATAGCGCCCCATCATTGGTGTCAGTGGGAGGAATAGCGCCCCATCATTGGTGTCAGTGGGAGGAATAGCGCCCCATCATTGGTGTCAGTGGGAGGAATAGCGTCCCATCATTGGTGTCAGTGGGAGGAATAGCGTCCCATCATTGGTGTCAGTGGGAGGAATAGCGCCCCATCATTGGTGTCAGTGGGAGGAATAGCGCCCCATCATTGGTGTCAGTGGGAGGAATAGTGCCCCATCATTGGTGTCAGTGGGAGGAATAGTGCCCCATCATTGGTGTCAGTGGGAGGAATAGTGCCCCATCATTGGTGTCAGTGGGAGGAATAGTGCCCCATCATTGGTGTCAGTGGGAGGAATAGTGCCCCATCATTGGTGTCAGTGGGAGGAATAGTGCCCCATCATTGGTGTCAGTGGGAGGAATAGTGTCCCATCATTGGTGTCAGTGGGAGGAATAGTGCCCCATCCTTCAGTCATAAATTCATTGTGGAAGTCATTTTTCAGATTAGAGGATAGATCTTTTCTGTGAAACATTACAGTTAGATCCAGTCCTGCATTTCCTGCCTCCACAGCCCAGGCCCATACTATGTCATGACTTATGGTATATATATTATACTCACCTCTCACCTTTCATTCATCTGAACGTCAGAGGAGTTCACTTCTGGAAAATCTGCTCAGTGACTTCTCGGGTGACACTTTATGAGATGAGATTAGTGAAGGCTGCCACAATATCTGTTGCTTGAAAATTGTAGAGAAACACAATGTAAACGTTTACACAAAGCTTTCCCTTGGTTTCTGATAAACAAAGCCGACTGGTCTATATCTATGTGTTCCTGGCGTGGTTCAGTTCCCCCCACATTACTTCATCGTTTTCGGGACTGTAAAAAAAATGCAATATTCTGGGACCAAAAGCTTAGAGCGGAACTTCCTTCTAGCAGCATCCTCCCCCTCTCTGAACACCAATGGATGGAAACGCTTTACAAATCTGGTTCCAGATACCTTGTTTATTGATTGTTCCTCTTCACTTTCTGCTTCCTCTTCATAGACGAATGACATCACCAGGGGCGGACTGACAACTCATGGGGCCCCCAGGCAAAAGGGGATCATGGGGCCCCTGTGTCCTTGCCCAAACTCAAAAAAGCCTATGAAAAAGGTACCAGGGGCATCTCATGGCCTCAGCCCCTGGACGTCACAATTCTTCTCCTTTTGACTCCTGGAATATTTTCATTAGAAAGCCGAGGAGTCCTTAGGATTTTTTTTTTTGTATTGTGAGGGGTGGAGAGTGGGAGGATGGGGGAGAACAGGCTGAAATGGGCGGAGATGTGTGGAAATGGGTGGAGACAGGCAAAGGACGGGTGGAGACAATGTGTAGTGCGCATGCGTGGACTCGCTGTGCACCATAGAGAAGCATAATGAATTCCCCGGAAAACTCAGGTTGCTGCTTTCAGCTGCCCTCAATTAAAATGGCCGCAGTGACATATATGGTGAGTGTAGTTAACCCCTTGCCCTCCAGAAAATCCCCCCCCCCCTTCCTGACCAGGCTATTTTTAGCAATACAGCGCTGCATTACTTTTGTTGACAATTGCGCGGTCATGCAACGCTGCACCCAAATTAAATTGACGTCCTTTTTTTGCAGGAATTGAGCTTTCTTTCGGTGGTGTTTGATCGCCTCTGGGGTTTTTATTTTTCGCGCTAATAAAAGACAGATCATTTTGAAAGAAAAAACAATATTTTGGACTTTTTGCTATTAAACGTGTCCAGTAAAAAATGTAAAAAGAAATCAAATTTCGTCATAAATTTAGGACAAAATGTCTCCTGTTCCATGTCTTTGCTTGAAAAAATTCCAATACGTGTAAATTAATTAGTGTACTTTAAAGTTATAGCGTCAAATGGCGGTATATATACTGGGATTTTTTTTTATAGTAGTAATCGGTAATTTATAGAGGGACTGCGGCGGGCATTCTGACACTGGGGGGGAACTGACTTGGTGTCACTGACATCCCCAGTGACACCTATAAAGTGATCAGTGCTAATAAAAAGCACTGACACTGTACTAATGGCACTGGGCAGGAAGGGGTAAGATCTGGGGTGATCAAAGGGTTACCTGTGTGCTGTGTGTGTTTTACTGTGTAAGCACGCTGCTTTGTATGGCTCTGCTATGCAGGAGCTCACAGGGGAGAGATCTGTATTGTTTACATAAAGGTCTCTCTGCCGGCGGTGATACATGGCAATCGCCGGGTGCCGGAGGGGAATCACAGGCTGGGACCCAGTGATTGACAGGTGAGGCCACCAATGGCCACACGACAATCACTGGGTGATAGTGGGGAATCACCTGCTAGGACACGATGATTTACGTGTGAGGCCAGCAATGGCCACGTGACTATCACTGGGTGACGGTGGGGAACCACCGACTGGGACACGGTGATTGACAGTTTAGGCTGCCAATGGCCACGCAACTATCACTGGGTGATGGTGGGGAATCACCTGCTAGGACACGATGACTGACAGGTGAGGCCGCCAATGGCCACACGACTATCACTGGGTGACAGTGGGGAATCACCTGCTAGGACACAATGATTGACAGGTGAGGCCACCAATGGCCACGTGACTATCACTGGATGACCGTGGGGAATCACCTGCTAGGACACAATGATTGATAGGTGAGGCCACCAATGGCCACGTGACTATCACTGGGTGATGGCAGGGAATCACTGGCTGGGACACAGTGATTGACAGTTGATGACGCCAATGGCCACGCGACTATCACTGGATGACCGTGGGGAATCACCTGCTAGGACACAATGATTGATAGGTGAGGCCACCAATGGCCACGTGACTATCACTGGGTGATGGCAGGGAATCACTGGCTGGGACACAGTGATTGACAGTTGATGACGCCAATGGCCACGCGACTATCAAACTGGCGGCCCTCTAGCTGTTGTGAAACTACAAGTCCCATTGTGCTTCTGCCTTTGGGAGTCATGCTTGTAACTGTCAATCTTGCAATGCCTCATGGGAATTGTAGTTTGGCAACAGCTGGAGCGCCGCTAGTTTGACACCCGTGCTCTATACTGATCCCCATTGGTGGATGTGGGTGTGGCTTCTTCTGGCTCAGATCACACAGTGTGCAGTGGTGGGACTCACCCTGAATATACACAGTAACAATGGTGTCACGGCTCTTCGGGGTTCTTGAACTTCCCCTACCATAGTGAGCACAACACAACCTGAGGAAACACTTCATCTCCATTTATTATACAGAAATCACTTCCAATACAATACGATTCCTTCCAATCACTTCTAATTACTGGACATGATTGGGACATACAAGATCCGAAAAATGATTGGCAGATCTGATCACATGACTCCAGTGATAGAACTAGAACATGACCAATAGAAGAATGACCATTCCTAATCGGCTCCTCTGGGGGACGGCAGATGGCAGGATGACCATAACAGATGATAGATGTCTCTGGGGTTATCATAGGGGAAATCTGAGGTGGATTGTCAGCTCTTCTGCCAAACAGTGCATCAAAAGACAAAATACAAACTGCTAAGTGCTATATCAGCAGACATACTGTACTTCTGGATTATTACTGATTTGTAATTTATATTGAAAAAAGATGAGGTGAAGACATTTCTAGGACTGCAAACTGCCAACATTGAAACCAGAAAAAGAGAAATAACATAACTATCCCCACCTACTATTACCATGACGATGAACTCACTCTGTCATTAAAATGATAATTGTAACATTTTTACAAAATATTATTAAATTTGGCAACATTTCCATGGTCAAGCCTCTAAATCCCGGGACTGTCCCTGGGAAGCAGATACACCTGGCAGTTATCATCGTGTCAGTTAATGAATTGTATCTGTCATGAGAGAATCATGGGGGCTGTCAAAATGTTTCTTTTGGCAATGCTCATTCCCTGGCTGTCATGCCGATGCTTGGCCTTCAATACTGTCTCAGTCTTTGACTTGGAAAAAGTATAGTGATAAGGAAAGACCAGCCAGGTAACTAGCATATTCAGAAGACCCGTATACTTCATATTTCTTCCACTACAGAGTTACCACTTCCTCCAAGCATTGGCTGAACAATGAACCAATCCCACCACTTGTTCCTGTAATGTCACCAGGCTCTGGTCCTTACGTCTCCTAATTTCCCCCACATATCTTTATACAGCCTCTCCATACACCCAACCCGGCATGGAGGGGCTCAGTGAAGGTGGTGGTGAAGATGTGGAGGTGTCGGATCGGGTCACACAGATCATAGAAGGAGATCCGCCCGGCCTCATAATCCAGATATATCCTGACTCTGGTACTGGAGGGATTGGTGGGTAAGACGATCTCATCACTGTCATGTATCACCCCATACTGATTAGGTTCCCCATCCAAATACCAGGACTTTTTATCATATCCAATCCCTGACTTTTCTCCTTTCCTCTCTATACTGGGGTAACACATCCCGACTATCCATCCATCTGACCCCCCGACATCCACATCCCAGTAATGTCGCCCAGAAGAGAAACTCTGACTGCTCAACACCTGAGGATCATACTGAAATCTCTCTGGTGTTTCTGGACGATTCTGGTTTGTATCTGACATGGATACAGTTTTCCTGTCTTTTGATATTTGTAGAATATTATGAGCTGTGTTTCCATCCAGTAATATGTCCTCAGCTCTCTGTATATAGAAGTATACATTTACCTCTGTTATTATATCAGATAAACCTGTGTGTAAGACCCCCACCACATCCACCCCCCCTCCATCATGGAGGAGTTCCTCATGTCTCTCTCTGTCCTCATTATCTCCATCCTCAGTATCACACAAGTCACCTGTGTCTGATTCCTGTAGGACAGTCAGTGGATCCGTCATGTTACACAGCTCCTCAATGTCACGCATCTTCCTGGACAGCTCCTCCTTCTTTATTTCCAGATCCCGGATGAAGATGGAGACCCGCTCTGCCCGCTTGGAGATTTCCCTCAGGACTCTCTTCTCCAGGTCCTCCAGACGTCTCCTGAGGTCTATAAACAGGGCAGTGACTCTCTCGGTGTCACTAGCTGCTTCTTCTTCTACTTTCCTCCTGTGTTCCTGCAGAGTCTGAACTCTTTCCTCCATCTCCTCTCTCTGTGTCAGAAGTTTCTGCAGAACATTCCTCAGTGTCTTCTTCTTCTTCTCAAAAGCCTCATCCAGCATCTCCACCTGGTGTCCTCGATGTTCTCCAGCCAAACTGCAGGACACACAGATACAGGTCTCATCCTCAGTGCAGTAATACTCCAGGATCTTCTTATGGATGGAGCATTTCCTGCTCTCCATGGACAAGGTGGGGTCAGATAAGATGTGTTCTGGGGACTTTTTGTGGACTCTCAGGTGTTTATCACACAGAGAAACCTCACAGAGCAGACAGGATCTAACAGCAGGTACAGGAGAGTCCACACAGTGAGTACAGAAGACCCCGGACTCCTCTTGATCTGGCTGAGCAGAAATCAACTTCTCCATTATATTACGCAGTGTTATGTTCCTCTGCAGAGAAGGCCGATCCGGAAACTTCTCTCTGCATTCAGGACAGGAATATCCTCCAGACCCCTCCTGTGTATCCAGCACACGATTAATACAGACCCGGCAGAAGTTGTGTCCACATCTCAGGTTTACCGGATCGGTATAAATGTTCAGACAGACGGAACATTCCAGCTCAGCTCTCAGAGTAGCAGACGCCATCACTGACAGCAGAAGAGAAACGAAAGTGAAAGTCTCTGGAACTAGAAATGCAGTTGAAGGAGGCTGTGCTGATCACTCAGTTTATTTATTCAGAAAACTTTCATTGACAGATGAAGACAAGCCTCACGATTGTTAAATTCATTAAAATATATTTAAAAGGAAACAAAAATTTTGTTTATTTCTTAGGTTGGATTTTCCATAAACTAGATGGGTAAAACAAATGCTTAAAAAAGAAGTCATTCTATAGTAGAGTATCAGCCTCTCAGCTTTCTCTGTCCCCCACCATAGTGACTTTAAATGAATTTGAGGCACACTGCTGAAATAAGAATTGTCAGCTATTGTAGACAAGAACACCTGGACTTGGGGGATCCAACATGGAGGGAAAGCGGCATCACCCACAGTAATCTGACATCTTTACAGCTTTTACTTTGGTAATCTATAAAATTAGAAAAAGGTCAGCGCTCAGTGACGGTGATTAGCTGCTAGCGAAAAATGTTCATACACAAAAACACCAAAATAATGGAAAATACAATTGTTTGTCCCCCAAATGTCAGAACAGTACAGATATCCCCCAAATGTCAGAACAGTACAGATATCCCCCAAATGTCAGAACAGTACAGATATCCCCCAAATGTCAGGACAGTACAGATATCCTCCAAATGTCAGAACAGTACAGATATCCCCCAAATGTCAGGACGGTACAGATATCCCCCAAGTGTCAGGACAGTACAGATATCCCCAAATGTCAGGACAGTACAGATATCCCCCAAATGTCAGGACAGTACAGATATCCCCCAAATGTCAGGACGGTACAGATATCCCCCAAGTGTCAGAACAGTACAGATATCCCCCAAATGTCAGGACAGGACAGATATCCCCCAAATGTCAGGACAGTACAGATATCCCCCAAAGGTCAGAACTGTACAGATATCCCCCAAATGTCAGGATGGTACAGATATCCCCCAAATGTCAGGACGGTACAGATATCCCCCAAATGTCAGGACGGTACAGATATCCCCCAAATGTCAGGACGGTACAGATATCCCCCAAATGTCAGGACGGTACAGATATCCCCCAAATGTCAGGACGGTACAGATATCCCCCAAATGTCAGAACGGTACAGATATCCCCCAAATGTCAGGACGGTACAGATATCCCCCAAATGTCAGGACGGTACAGATATCCCCCCAAATGTCAGGACGGTACAGATATCCCCCAAATGTCAGGACGGTACAGCTATCCCCCAAATGTCAGAACGGTACAGATATCCCCCAAATGTCAGAACGGTACAGATATCCCCCAAATGTCAGAACGGTACAGATATCCCCCAAATGTCAGGACAGTACAGATATCCCCCAAATGTCAGGACAGTACACATATCCCCCAAATGTCAGAACAGTACAGATATCCCCCAAATGTCAGAACAGTACAGATATCCCCCAAATGTCAGCACAGGACAGATATCCCCCAAATGTCAGAACAGTACAGATATCCCCCAAATGTCAGGACAGTACAGATATCCCCCAAATGTCAGGACAGTACAAATCCCCCCAAATGTCAGAACAGTACAGATATCCCCCCAAATGTCAGAATAGTACAGATATCCTCCAAATGTCAGAACAGTACAGATATCCCCCAATTGTCAGAACAGTACAGATATCCCCCCAAATGTCAGGACAGGACAGATATCCCCCAAATGTCAGGACAGTACAGATATCCCCCAATGTCAGGACAGTACAGATATCCCCCAAATGTCAGGACAGTACAGATATCCCCCAAATGTCAGGACAGTACAGATATCCCCCAAATGTCAGGACAGGACAGATATCCCCCAAATGTCAGGACAGGACAGATATCCCCCAAATGTCAGGACAGTACAGATATCCCCCAAATGTCAGGACAGGACAGATATCCCCCAAATGTCAGGACAGGACAGATATCCCCCAAATGTCAGAACAGTACAGATATCTCCAAAAAGACCCCTTTTTGCAAAGTAGACAGTCCAATGTATTTCATAAGAGGCATGGCGAGTTTTTTGAAGTTGTAATTTTTTGTCATATTAACTGACAATTGCGCGGTCATGCAAAGCCACATTCAGATGAAATGTACGCCTTCTTTTCCCCATGAACAGAGTTTTCTTTTGGTGGTATTTGATCACCTGTGCATTTTTTATTTTTTACGTTATAAAAAAAAGGCCGACAATTTTGAGAAAAAAAAACAATATTTTGGACTTTTTGCTATTAAACATATCCAGAATAATTTTAAAAAAAATCTAATTTCATCATAAATGTAGGCCAAAATGTATTCTGCTCCGTGTCTTTGCTAAAAATAATCCCAATATATGTAAATTAATTGGTTTAAGTGAAAGTTATAGCGTCTACAAATGGCGGTATATATACTGGGATTTTTTTTTTTTTTACTAGTAATGGCGGCAATCGGCGACTTATAGCGGGACTGCGGTGGGCATTCTGACACTGGGGGGGGGGGACTGACTTGGTGTCACTGACATCCCCAGTGACACCAATACAGTGATCAGTGCTAATAAAAAGCTCTGACACTGTACTAATGGCCCCGGGCAAGAAGGGGTTAACATGAGGGGCGATCAAATGGTTAATTGTGTGCTGTTTTACATACTGTGCTGTGTTAGTGCTTCACTGTACGCATGCTGCTATGCAGAACCATACAAAGCAGTGTGCAGGAGCTGACAGGGGAGAGATCTGTATTGTTTACAAACAGTTCTCCTCCCCCATCTGAGATGCTCTGCAATCACCAGGTGCCAGTGAGTAAGCACCGGATACAAAGTAAGATTGTTTATAAACATCGATCAGACGAGAGATAGAGAGATACAAAGTGACATTGTTTATAAACATCGATCAGATGGGAGATAGAGAGATACAAAGTAACATTGTTTATAAACATCGATCAGACGGGAGATAGAGATACAAAGTAACATTGTTTATAAACATCGATCAGACGGGAGATGGAGAGATACAAAGTAACATTGTTTATAAACATTGATCAGACGGGAGACGAAGAGATACAAAGTAACATTGTTTATAAACATTGATCAGACGGGAGACGAAGAGATACAAAGTAACATTGTTTATAAACATCGATCAGATGGGAGATAGAGAGATACAAAGTAACATTGTTTATAAACATCGATCAGACGGGAGATAGAGATACAAAGTAACATTGTTTATAAACATCGATCAGACGGGAGATGGAGAGATACAAAGTAACATTGTTTATAAACATTGATCAGACGGGAGATAGAGAGATACAAAGTAACATTGTTTATAAACATCGATCAGACGAGAGATGGAGAGATACAAAGTAACATTGTTTATAAACATCGATCAGACGGGAGATGGAGAGATACAAAGTAACATTGTTTATAAACATCGATCAGATGGGAGACGGAGAGATACAAAGTAACATTGTTTATAAACATCGATCAGACGGGAGATAGAGAGATACAAAGTAACATTGTTTATAAACATTGATCAGACGGGAGATAGAGAGATACTAAGTAACATTGTTTATAAACATTGATCAGACGGGAGATAGAGAGATACAAAGCAACATTGTTTATAAACATCGATCAGACGGGAGATAGAGAGATGCAAAGTAACATTGTTTATAAACATCGATCAGACGGGAGATAGAGAGATACAAAGTAACATTGTTTATAAACATCGATCAGACGGGAGATAGAGAGATACAATGTAACATTGTTTATAAACATCGCTCAGACGGGAGATAGAGAGATACAAAGTAACATTGTTTATAAACATCGATCAGACGGGAGATAGAGAGATACAATGTAACATTGTTTATAAACATCGATCAGACGGGAGATAGAGACTGGACCTGGTGGCTGACAGCCGAGAACTGCAAAATCAAGTACAGTATATATATATATGATGTGCCGCCATGTAGCAGTACTTCTGCTATAGGGCGGACGGAAAGCGGTTAAACAATGAAGTTCTTCTCCAGGAAATGGTGCTGCAAGTGAACCAGTATCTCTTCACCACTCTCTTAGCCCATTGAGACCACAGAAGATCACCAACAATAGAAGAAGGTCTTACAGTGTAGTAATGTTATAAAATATTCACAGCCATAACCATAATGGACACGAGCTAAATAACCAACCTCCAGGAATTCACCTACCTGCTCAGCCACCAAACTCACATGGGAGTGGCAGCGAGACCTCTGATGTATCAATATACAATCTCTCTCTAAAGCTGTTTCACCCAAACGCGCACCATCAGGAGCGAACACAGGGTACAACTCCCTCACCGTAAATAGTCCACCTGCAATCCAGCTGAAATTGCATTCCGGTGTCACTGCCAGAATCTGCGCCATCTTAACCCCTCGCCTACCAAGCACTTCTACCCCCTTCCTGCCCACCGGACACTTCTACCCCCTTCCTGCCTACCGGGCACTTCTACCCCCTTCCTGCCTACCGGGCATTTCTACCCCCTTCCTGCCTACAGGGCATTTCTACCCCCTTCCTGCCTACCGGGCACTTCTACCCCCTTCCTGCCTACAGGGCATTTCTACCCCCTTCCTGCCTACCGGGCACTTCTACCCCCTTCCTGCCTACAGGGCACTTCTACCCCCTTCCTGCCTACAGGGCATTTCTACCCCCTTCCTGCCTACCGGGCACTTCTACCCCCTTCCTGCCTATCGGGCACTTCTACCCCCTTCCTGCCTACAGGGCACTTCTACCCCCTTCCTGCCTACAGTACACTTCTACCCCCTTCCTGCCTACAGGACACTTCTACCCCCTTCCTGCCTACCGGGCACTTCTACCCCCTTCCTGCCTACCGGGCACTTCTACCCCCTTCCTGCCTACAGGGCACTTCTACCCCCTTCCTGCCTACCGGGCACTTCTACCCCCTTCCTGCCTACCGGGCACTTCTACCCCCTTCCTGCCTACAGGACACTTCTACCCCCTTCCTGCCTACCGGGCACTTCTACCCCCTTCCTGCCCACCGGGCACTTCTACCCCCTTCCTGCCTACAGGGCACTTCTACCCCCTTCCTGCCTACAGGACACTTCTACCCCCTTCCTGCCTACCGGGCACTTCTACCCCCTTCCTGCCTACAGGACACTTCTACCCCCTTCCTGCCTACCGGGCACTTCTACCCCCTTCCTGCCCACCGGGCACTTCTACCCCCTTCCTGCCTACAGGGCACTTCTACCCCCTTCCTGCCTACAGGACACTTCTACCCCCTTCCTGCCTACAGGGCACTTCTACCCCCTTCCTGCCTACAGGACACTTCTACCCCCTTCCTGCCTACAGGGCACTTCTACCCCCTTCCTGCCTACAGGGCACTTCTACCCCCTTCCTGCCTACAGGACACTTCTACCCCCTTCCTGCTTACAGGGCACTTCTACCCCCTTCCTGCCTACAGGGCACTTCTACCCCCTTCCTGCCTACCGGACACTTCTACCCCCTTCCTGCCTACAGGGCACTTCTACCCCCTTCCTGCCTACAGGGCACTTCTACCCCCTTCCTGCCTACCGGGCACTTCTACCCCCTTCCTGCCTACAGGACACTTCTACCCCCTTCCTGCCTACAGGGCACTTCTACCCCCTTCCTGCCTACAGGGCACTTCTACCCCCTTCCTGCCTACAGGACACTTCTACCCCCTTCCTGCCTACCGGGCACTTCTACCCCCTTCCTGCCTACCGGACACTTCTACCCCTTCCTGCCTACCGGACACTTCTACCCCCTTCCTGCCTAACGGGCACTTCTACCCCCTTCCTGCCTAACGGGCACTTCTACCCCCTTCCTGCCTACAGGGCACTTCTACCCCCTTCCTGCCTACCGGGCACTTCTACCCCCTTCCTGCCTACAGGACACTTCTACCCCCTTCCTTCCCACCGGACACTTCTACCCCCTTCCTGTCCAGGCCAATTTCCAGCTTTTAGCACTGTCACACTTTGAATGACAATTGCGCGGTCATGCAACACTGTACCCATATGAAATTTTTATCATTTTTTTCACACAAATAGATCTTTCTTTTGGTGGTAATTAATCACCGATGGGTGTTTTTTTTTTTTTTGCACTATAAACAAAAAAGAGCAAAGTGCTTTTCTTTGTTTCTATTATAAAATTTTGCAAACAGACAATTTTTCTTGTTCACTGATATGCGATGATGAGGCTGCACTGATAGGGAGCACTGATGGCCACTGATGGGCACTGATAGGCGGCACTGATGAGGTGGCACGGATAGGCAGCACTGATGGGCACTGATAGCACTGATGGGCACTGATAGGTGGCAATGATGAGGTGGCACGGATAGGCAGCACTGATGGGCACCGATAGCACTGATGGGCAGTGATAGGCAGCACTGATGAGGTGGCATGGATAGGCAGCACTGATAAGGGGCAGATATGAGCTAGCACTGATGCTGTACTGATATCGAACAATGATGGGCACTGATGGGCAGCAGTGATGGGTGGCACTGACTGATGGTACTGGTGGGTGGCACTGATGAGTACAGGTGGGTGGCACCCTGATGGTCGGTGCCGATTCGTCCTCTGACAATTGCCAGTTCTCGGCAGTGCTTTGCTCATGCTGTGACAGCACAAGGAAAGTGCAGTCGATAACTGGCAACTGCATTTACCAGTGATCTGCTGTGTCATTGGACACAGCTGATCATGTGGTAAAAGGTCCTTGTGATTGGCCTTTTACCACATCACGTGATCAGCTGTGTCCGTAGGAAACAACAACCACGGAGATCACCGGGTGCGTTCTGGGAGAACATCATATGACGCCATCCCAGAACTGGACAAGCGCGCTGTAGCCGTCATTCAGCTATAGCGCAGTTGGCAAGTGGTTAATGATGTCACTTCCAGGGATGTGGAACGCAACGTATTAACTCCCGGTATCAGCGCCATTTTAACAGCGTCATAACCGGTCCAGCGCCATATTAAGGAAGACCGGAAATACTCGACATAAGCACAGACGAATATGCACATATATTCATATAAACGACAAAAGATACTGAAAGCGGAGTTCCAGCTGAAAAAAAATCAGTCAGCAGCTACAAAAGATAAAGAGAAAACAGGCGGCGCACACACCTAGTGCATTATCCAAGGAGTGAAAAATAAAAACATACTCACAAACGAAGCGTGTATCTAAAAAGCATGAAAAATGACGATGGCCACAACGGCAGGCAAGGTGTTCTCACTGTCAGTGCGGTCAAATGGTTGACGCGTTTCGGGGACGAATCCCTTTCCTCAGAGCTGATGACCAACCTCTGATGCAGATGTGTAATGAATGGATGATGGGAGCCTTGCTGGTGATGCCTCAAAAACTGTAGCTGCTGACTTTTAAAATACAGCAGATAATAAAGAATGATGTAGCGCTAAAACACACAATTATAGCATCAGTACCTTAGGACATATAGCATAATATTGGGATCCTGTATAAACGTAAAGAGGAAATACATATATGTGCGTGATGATACTAACAAGATAAAGATGGAAAACAGATGTGCAACCCCTGCACACAGTGCACATATATAAATATAAAGTCCAGTGATCCTGTATCAATACTCTCCACTCAAACAGAGTCCATGGACTGTATGTGGGCCCGCACACCACCACGTGCAATCCAAAACCAGCTGAAATGGCCTCTCACCTCCTCCCTGCGACCCTGCAGGGCCACAGAGCTTTAACAGATCCCCACTGAATCAAGGTATGCTTCCTCTTGAGTGGATGGCTTCTTTAGTATATCCCCAGTATACAGCTTCCACCTCTCCTATAGTATCCTCCGAGGTAAACTGAGCAGGATGGACCCCAGCTCAAGCCCCAATAGGATAAAGGAAGCAAAAGACATCCTCCATAGTGTAAAACCGTTTTAATAAATGCCAGGAAATAAATGTATAGTACACTCACATTTGCCAGATGAAATACAGGCTGTTTCCCATACCATGGGTGTAAGCGTGTGGCTGAAGGGTGTACCAAGATGGCGCCGCGCCGGAAGTGCGTCACCACGTATTGCCGTCGACGCGTTGCGTCACGTGACCCCGTGACTTCCTCAGGACTTTTAAAATACAGCCACTTACCTGCCCCTTGGTCCAACAGTGTCCTCACCACCGCCAGTTTCACTGCCGTCTTCTCTCCTTGATGCCGGCATCTTTAGTGTGGGTACCTGGCTGTGACAGCTTGCAGCTTCATAGCCGGGTACCAACTGCACATGCGCAAGAAGCGCTGCGCTTTGTGAATGGTCCTGTAGTCTTCTTGGACCTGTCACGTGTCCCAGAAGACTACGGGGAGGAAAGACTACAGGGGGGGAAAGACTATGGGGGGGAGAGAGTGGGAGGACAACGTCTACTTCCCATCACCTAGCAGCAGAAGCGGGAGCGGGAACCTGTCGAATTCAGGGACCCGTTCCCCCTCCCCGCTCCCCAAAGGTGCCAATCCTTAATGGGGAGCAGGGGACAAAGGCTTAAAGCTGAACTTCCCCTTTTGGGTGGAGCTCCGCTTTAATTTGCCAAATGGACTATTTAGTACAATCTGCGGGCATATTAAATAAAAGAGAGTGATAAAGAATGCATTTGAAATAAAAACACATTATAACTCAAAAAATAATAATAAATAATGCTGAATGAGATTTAATAAAATAAATAATAACCACCACTAACTAGTATCTATAAATGTGTTAACATCCCAGTCATTGTTCAGCCCCATAGGGGAAGAAGATTGTGATTCCTAAATCCATTCCATTTGTCACTTGTCACGGATGTTGTTGTTTTTATTTGCTTTTCATTTATATTTTCTAAGTGTTGCAAACAGCTGTTTAGTCTATTGCCTGCTCCCTAGCATTCACCAATCAGGTTCTTTTGGGTTGCTTATGAGGCCGGTATTACCAATGGATATAACTTTATTGTTCAAGCATTACATAAGCGCAAGTATTTATTTTCCTATATCTGCTACACTATATATGCCATATCATGGTGGAAGGAGTTTAGTCCAGAGAGTGGGTTGCTGGCCATGGGAAGGAGAGCCATGATGAGAGCAACATCTAGGAGCTGAGACTTTGCCCTTCCTTTCCCCAGGAGGGGTTCCCATGGAGATGGGCACAAGGGATATCTACTGGACTTTCTACTTCCTCCGGAGTCACAACAGTCTCTTTATGGATCAGTAATAGTCTCTGTGGGGAGCACCTCACAGAGAAGTCTGGAGAAGTCTTGACCAAAAGTGGTCTTCATGGAAGAATTGTGGCCAAAAAAGCCATATCTCCGATGTAGAAACAAGGATAAGTGACTCAACTATGCAGGAAAACATAGGAACTGGGATGCAGAAAAATGGCATCAGGTGCTCTGGACTGATGAGTCACAATGTGAATTACTTGACTATAGCAGGAGGTAGTTCGTTGGCGAAGGGCAGGAGAGCGTGTAGGCAGGTTAAGGTGGGAAGCACTAGGTTACCTCCTTAAGAGTGTGTCCCTTTTACATCCCTCCAGGAAGGAATGTAATTTCATGTCTTGCCTGGCAGGATCTCATATATACTGTGGAATGAGTTAAGTCCAGAGAGCGGGTGTCTGGCCATGGGAAGGAGAGCCATGATGAGAGCAACATCTAGGAGCTGAGACTATGCCCTTCCTTTCCCCAGGAGGGGTTCCCATGGAGATGCGCGCAACTGATATCTACTAGACTTTCTACTTCCTCCGGAGTCACAACAGTCTCTTTATGGATCAGTAATAGTCTCTGTGAGGAGCACCTCACAGAGAAGTCTGGAGAAGTCTTGTCCAGAAGTGGTCTTCATGGAGGAATTGTGGCCAAAAAAGCCATATCTCTGATGTAGAAACAAGGCTAAGTGACTCAACAATGCAGGAAAACATAGGAACTGGGATGCAGAAAAATGGCATCAGGTGCTCTGGACTGATGAGTCACAATGTGAATTACTTGACTATAGCAAGAGGTAGTTCGTTGGCGAAGGGCAGGAGAGCGTGTAGGCAGGTTAAGGTGGGACGCACTAGGTTACCCCCTTAAGAGTGTGTCCCTTTTACATCCCTCCAGGAAGGAATGTAATTTCATGTCTTGCCTGGCAGGATCTCATATATACTGTGGAAGGAGTTTAGTCCAGAGAGCGGGTGTCTGGCCATGGGAAGGAGAGCCATGATGAGAGCAACATCTAGGAGCTGAGACTTTGCCATTCCTTTCCCCAGGAGGGGTTCCCATGGAGATGGGCACAATGGATATCTACTGGACTTTCTACTCCCTCCAGAGGCACAACAGTCTCTTTATGGATCAGTAATACAGTCTCTGTGGGTTGCACCTCACAGAGAAGTCTGGAGAAGTCTTGGCCAGAAATGGTCTTCATGGAGGAATTGTGGCCAAAAAAGCCATATCTCCGACGTAGAAACAAGGCTAAGTGACTCAACTATGCAGGAAAACATAGGAACCGGGGTGCAGAAAAATGGCATCAGGTGCTCTGGACTGATGAGTCACAATGTGAAATACTTGACTATAGCAGGAGGCAGTTCGTTGGCGAAGGGCAGGAGAGCGTGTAGGCAGGTTAAGGTGGGACGCACTAGGTTACCCCCTTAAGAGTGTGTCCCTTTTAAATCCATCCAGGAAGGAATGTAATTTCATGTCTTGCCTGGCAGGATCTCATATATACTGTGGAAGGAGTTTAGTCCAGAAAGTGGGTTGCTGGCCATGGGAAGGAGAGCCATGATGACAGCAACATCTAGGAGCTGAGACTTTGCCCTTCCTTTCCCCAGGAGGGGTTCCCATGGAGATGGGCACAAGGGATATCACAATCCTATGGAACTGATGACTGTTTTATGGAGAGATTCCTTTTCTTTTGAACTGTGTTTGGGTCCAAGGCCCGTTTGACATATACTGCAAAACTTCAGTAAAGAAGAAGCTGGTCTTCATGCAGCCTCTGTGTGAGTTCTGGTAATACAGCAGATGACACGAGAGAGTACACTAACAGTGATGCCACCTAGTTGTTGGGGCTCTGGGAAAATTGGTCCAGCATCCTGGTACCCCTAAGAATGAGGAGGTACACCCCCTTACAGGAGGGTGGGTAGAGGATCCGGTCACTGACCCCCACCTACTCTGAGAGAAAGAGTGAGAGATACAAAGCAAGGGCTGGTTTGCCCAGAAAGTTAGTCTTTTATGTGAGGAATGTTACGGCTGCCGGTGTGACCATGACTGAGGCAGGCCATCACCTGCCAACAAGTGGTACAATAATGAGTGTCCGCAGGCGACTGTGAAGCATGGTGGAGGTTTCTTGCTAATTTGGGGCTGCATTTCTGTAAATGGAATATTTGGTCAGGATTAATGGTGTACTCAATGCTGAGAAATACAGTAAGATACTTCTCCATCATGCCATACCATCAGGGAGCGTGTGATTGGTCCCAAATGTACTCTGCAGCAGGACAACCACCCCAAACACACAGCCAAGGTCATTAAGAACTATCTTCAGTGTCAAGAAGGACAAGGAGTCCTGGAAGTGATGCTGTGGCCCCCAAAGAGCCCTGATCTCCCCATCATGGAGTCTGTCTGGGATGACATGAAGAGACAGAAGGATTGGAGGTGGTTGACATCCACAGAAGATCTGGACTTAGTTCTGCAAGATGTATAGAGAACGACCTACCTGCCGAGTTCCTTCACTGTGGGCAAGTCTACCTAGAAGAAGGCAAAGGTGGGGTCACCCCAAATATTGATTGGATTTGAATTTCTTTTCTCTTCATTTACCTTCTATTTCGTTCATTGATAAAAAAAAATAATCTATTAACCCTTAGATTTCTGAGAGCGTTCTTCATTTACAGCATTTTTTCACACCTGCCTAAAACTTTTGCACAGTACAGTCAATGAACGTTTTTGTGCGCTGAGTGCAGTTTTAGGACGCTGTTTCAGTTTTAATAGCCAATCATGTTCATGCAAACAAATCATGTCGCTGTAATTTCCTGGCACGTGATTGGATATTCAAAACTGAACCCAGCTGAAGAGTCTCTGCTGCTGTAGGGAATGGTGTTTGTAGGTATTGGGGTGTCTGTGTATTCATTGTGGAGACGTCATGAAGAATCACCGACCAGCGTGCCAGAACACGGTACACAATGGAAGAAACAGGAGGGGGAGGGGAGGATCTGGGGGCAGAGATGGGAAATGAAACTAAACTCAATGAAGAAATATTCTAACTGACATCCGTATTACACAGCGAGGTATCGCCGAGCACAGAGGACCCAGCGTCAGGTATGAAGGAGGATAATATAGTGCTGTACAGAGATCACCGAGCCAGTCACATCAGTCTCTGTACCAGAGGAGCTTACGCTCTAATTTCCCCTCCCCCGCAGTCACATCAGTCTCTGTACCAGAGAAGCTTACGCTCTAATGTCCCCTCCCCCCAGTCACATCAGTCTCTGTACCAGAGGAGCTTACACTCTAATGCCCCTCCCCCACAGTCACATCAGTCTCTGTACCAGAGGAGCTTACGCTCTAATGTCCCCCCCCCCCACAGTCACATCAGTCTCTGTACAGAGGAGCTTACGCTCTAATGTCCCCTCCCCCACAGTCACATCAGTCTCTGTACCAGAGGAGCTTACGCTCTAATGTCCCCTCCCCCACAGTCACATCAGTCTCTGTACCAGAGGAGCTTACGCTCTAATGTCCCTCCCCCACAGTCCCATCAGTCTCTGTACCAGAGGAGCTTACGCTCTAATGCCCCTCCCCCACAGTCACATCAGTCTCTGTACCACAGGAGCTTACGCTCTAATGCCCCTCCCCCACAGTCACATCAGTCTCTGTACCACAGGAGCTTACGCTCTAATGCCCCTCCCCCACAGTCACATCAGTCTCTGTACCACAGGAGCTTACGCTCTAATGCCCCTCCCCCACAGTCACATCAGTCTCTGTACCAGAGAAGCTTACGCTCTAATGTCCCCTCCCCCACAGTCACATCAGTCTCTGTACAGAGGAGCTTCCACTCTGCACCAGAGAGGTTGTGCTGCAGGTGCTCTCCCTCTCCAGGCACTAGGGGGCCAGGCCTGCTCGCCTGGCCCCAGAAACATGGCCTCTTCTGGGCTAGGCTCAGACCATGCTCCCCCTGAGGGACCCAGCTTGCCTTCCCATACTTTACCAGCACCTGAAGACCTTGGCTGTGGCCCTAAAAGTGGGGAATCCCTCCCTGTCTTTAGTGAGCGAGTTGCTGATTATCTGGTGAGAATCGCAAAGGAGGAGGAAAAGTTGGTGAGTCTGAAAACTGACTACAAGAAAAAGAAAGTTCTCCATGACAAGTCATGGAGCAGCAAGAGGCAGAGCATGAAGCCGGAGATGAAGGGTTTGGAGGTCGCCATTAAGAAGCAGCAGAATCTGGTAAAGACGCTGAAGGAGAAGAGCGGAGCTTTCAGAGAAAAGTTCCGGAATGAGGAAAGGTTCCGGAAGATGAAAGGAGACTCCGGTAAGGATCCAGCATCGGCGGTGGCAGTACGGGTGGAGAGTGTGGAGGGGGTCCTGGATGCTGCCCCTGCTATCCCATCCACCTCAGGATCTGCTTCCCTGGAGGAAATGTCAGCCTCTGCCCCCCTCCCTCCACAGCAAGCTGGAGGATCAGCACAGGAGGTAGAGGAATATGGTGGAGGGCTGCTAAAGTACATTGAGGAATTGGAGTCTTCCCTAATTGGAAGAACTTTCCGTTTTTCTGAGGACTCTGAGGATGAAGATGACGGTGAGGACTCTGTACCTGGTCACTTAGACTCCAGTGTGGACAGCCATGTGCACTGCAGTGTTTGGAGGGAAATCCTCCTGTGTGTGCACAGAGCTCTGCAGAGAAGATGGCTGCTGTGCCTGCAGGACTGCACTCTGCTGGGACTGAGGACTCTGATACCAGGAACCCTGTGACTGTGGACTCTGCTGGGGGGAAGGTAAAGGGGGGATCTGAGACTATTGCTGGACAACCTCTGCTGATGGCTGCAAATGCAGCAGAAAATGGTGGGAGGGAAATTGTCAGCAGCACTCTGAAAGGGGTTGCTGAAACCCAGGGGAGAGTGACCAGGAGTGGAAGGCTTTTGCCTAAGAGGAGTATGTTGGGGGAGGGGGAGACAGGAGCATCTGGTGTGAGTGGGTCTGCTGGGAGCAGTAGTGCCACGAGTGAAAGGAAACATATGGATGATAAGAGTGCTTGCAATGCTGGAAAGGGGAATGCCTGTGTGTTGGTGGATGGAGGGACTGCTGCTGCCTCTGATGGTGGTCTGCAGAGCGGGGGCTTTGAGGTTCCTGCAACCAATGGGCGGGGTGCAGCTTTAAGGTCCACTACATCTAATGCTGCAAATAAGACCTATGCTGGGGCTCTGGCTGGGAGGAGGGGGTCACATCATGTTGTCAGCTCTGGGGGGAGGTCTGCTGCAGGCCTGCCATCTGCACCCCTGTCCTTCAGGAGGAGGAATTTGGTGCAGCTCAGATGGGAAGGTGGGGGTGCTCCCCCGGTCAGGATGTCGGTGGTGGACAGGATTTTGGAGATGGGGTTTAGGGCGGATGATATCTTCGCCTTGATCAGCCCTGTAGGATCCTATGAATATGATCTGTCCTTTGTGCGCCCCGAGTCTCTGGATATATTCTGGGAGAAGTATGAACACATGTATAAGGGTCTGCCGGAATGGAGGGGACTCGTCCCAAAGGTGGTCTCACGCCAACCTCTAGTGAAGACGGTCACCATTCTAGTACGGAATGAGTCCATTCCTTCGGCTGACTTGGCTGTCTGGCTGAGGAGATTTGGGGAGCTACTTGCACCCCTGAAGAAGATTGTGGATGAGAGAGGGATATGGACTGGTGGGTGGTCGGTGCAGATGAGGTTGTATGTGTGTGGGAATGTGGTCCAGCATCTGCCCTCCTCAGCCTTCATTGGGAAGGACAGGATTGTGGTGTTCTACCCTGGGCAGCCCAAGCTCTGCAATAAGTGCGGTTCTCGGGGTCACTTCGCCTCCTCATGTCCAGAGATGAAGTGCTCCCTATGTCAGGATCTGGGGCACCTGGCTAAGGATTGTAATATCATCAGGTGCAATCTGTGTGATAAGGTTGGCCATTCGTACAACCGGTGCCCTGAGGCCATGCACAACCAGTCAGCTTTGGTGGAAGAGTTTTTTCGTCTGGACATGGAGGAGGCAGAGGAGAGGGAGGCTGTGCCAGGGGTCCCCAATGTCTCTGTCCCTGTGGTCCCAGTGTCTGATGGTCCCTCTAATGTGTCATCTCCGTGTGTTGTGCCCCCTGAGTCAGTGTCCGTGGATGTTGTGTCTGATCCTCCTGTGTCAGTTTCCCCAGAGGTAGTGGGGGCTGTGGAGGGAACTGGACCAATGTGTATGGTTGCACCGACCCCCCCTCCCCGGCGTCAGAGGGTCAGAGCGCGTGAGGCGCTGGGGGGTGGAGTGAATGATGGTGGGGGTGTTGGGGTGAAGGTTGGGGGGACTGCTGTGGTGAGTGGAGAGAGTGGGGTGGATGATGTTGTTGGTGATGGTGGAAGGGAAGGGGAGGGGGCTTTGCGGGCCGGTTTATCAAATGATGATATGGAGTGGTTGGAGGCAAAAAGGAAGTCTGGGAAGAAGAAGCGGAAGAAGGATGTGCCTGTACCTGACCCTGGGAGGGTGGAGGTGTCAAACACATTTGAAGTGTTATCTGAGGTTGAGGATGAGGGATCTTCAGGGGATGAGTCTCTGGTTTCCATGGAGGAGGAAACACAGAGGACTATGAAGCGTGTAGGGTCTCCAAGTAGGGAGGGGGGTAAGCAGGCTAAGAAACGGGTACCTCGATCATCCTGATGGCGGTTCCCACTCCTTTGAAGGTGGCGACCATTAATGTCGCCAGCATAAAATCAGTAAGCGCTCGTAACATGGCCTTATTTTTGCTCAGCAGGTTTGATGCTGACATTTTCTTTTTGCAGGAGACCAGGTTGTCCAGTTTGGGGGATGTTCATATGGTGAAGAAGGAGTGGAGGCGCGGCCCCTCCTTCTGGTCTCTTGCGGCCGAGCCTTACACTGGAGTTGCGGTACTTTTTTCCGGCATGGTAACCTGTCGGCGGATTATTGAGGTAGAAATGGGGAGATGCATGGTCTTAGACGTCTCCATGGGGGGGCAGGACCTGCGCCTGATTAACATCTATGGGCCCCAGACAAAATGGGACAGGAAATGCCTCTTCATGAAGATCAAGCCTTTCCTTTTCACAGCCCAGCAAGTTGTCTTCGGTGGTGACTTTAACACCGTCACTAGGACTAAGGACAGGAGAGGGACCGGAGTCAGGCTGGACTGTGACGGGTTTTTTTTAAACAAAATAGCTAGAGAGGCAGGTCTGGTTGATGTGCACATTCATTGCTGCCCAGACGACACGGGATTCACTTTTCAGCGAGGTTCCAGTCAGAGTAGAATAGATAGGTTTTTTTTAAAGGGGAACTCCGCCTTCTCGGCACCAGTGTGTCAGGCGGTGGAGTTTTCCGATCACTGTATTCTGTCTGTGACTCTGAGTGGCCCCGATACACCACCTAAGGGGAGGGGTACCTGGAAGCTGAATTCGGCACTCCTGGACGATGAGAAGGTGAGTCAATCCTTTGAGGATTTTTTTCAGGCACAGGTATCAATCATGGCCTTTTGCAGCAGTAAGTCCGAGTGGTGGGAGCTTACAAAACGAAGGATCGTTGGGTTTTTCAAGGCCATAGGAAGGAATAAACAGCTTGATAAGTATGTCACCTACCAGCGTCTGCGGAGGAAGCTCGATCGGCTTGTCTTGAATAATGGAGATCCAGAAGCGATCTCTGAGGTTAAACTCTTGCTCAGGCAGTGTCAATATGACAGGCATGCCTCTTTGGTTCTGGAGAGGGATTATGGGAAATATCACTCGCCCGACCCTTACCAGAACTGCAAACAAGGTAGAGCAGTTAAGTCAGTTGTAGGCCTGGTTGACAGTACGGGTTCCCTGACCAAGTCCAAGTCGGGGATCCTGGAAACCTCCAGGTCATATTATGCTGACCTCCTGGGTAGGAGGGACCTCGATCGGGCGAGCATGTTGGGTTTTCTGGACTCTACTCCAGGACTGGGAAATGGCAGTTCTCCTGTGAGTCCTGGGTAGGAGGGACCTCGATCGGGCAAGCATGTTGGGTTTTCTGGACTCTACTCCAGGACTGGGAAATGGCAGTTCTCTTGTGAGTTTGACAGAGGACATCACGGCAGATGAGGTGGTGAAAGCTATTGATCAGCTTGCCATGAAGAAGTCGCCTGGGCCAGACGGATTGACAGCCGAGTTTTCTAAGCACTTTAAGGTGACTCTGGCCCCATATTTGGTGGAGGTGTTTAATGGCTGTCTGAGAGAGGGTCCGCCCTCCCCCTCCATGTCTGAGAGAGGGTTCACTCTCTCCCTCCATGCGACAATCTGCAGTGATTCTTCTGTCAAAGGGTAAGGATTCCTCGAGAATTGAGAATTGGCGGCCCATTAGCCTTCTCAATGTTGATAGGAAGATATTGGCAAAAATTATTTTCTGGCGTTTATCATCTGTTGCGGGCAATTTACTTTCTCGCCATCAGCACTGTTCGGTTCAGGGAAGAAGCACTTTTTCAGCGGTGTTGGCTCTCCGGGAGGCCCTGGAGCGGTGCAGGGCTGCAGGCTGGGGAAAGTTCCTGCTGGCATTGGATCAGGCCAAAGCTTTTGATCGAGTCAATCATGAGTACCTATGGCTGCTTCTTGGCAAGTATGGCCTGGAGGGGGGCTTTATCGATTGGCTAAAGACCTTATACAGAGGGGCTGAAAGCTTAATGCTTGTGAATGGTTGGATTGGACGGCCCTTTGAGGTTGGCTCAGGTGTGCGTCAGGGGTGTCCTTTGAGTCCTCTGCTATATGCGTTTGTAATCGATCCCTTCATTCGGAGGTTAGAGAGCGGACCGTTGTGTGGAGTTCCTTTGGGCATTCCTGGGGAGCCCCCTCTGAGGGTCGTGGCCTATGCTGATGACGTGTATGTTTTCATCTCCGGGACGCAGGAGGCAGAGGAGGTGGTCTCGGTGATGGAACAGTATGCTGAGGCAGGAGGCGGAGGAGGTGGTATCGGTGATGGAGCGGTATGCTGAGGCAGGAGGTGGAGGAGGTGGTCTCGGTGATGGAGCGGTATGCTGAGGCAGGAGGTGGAGGAGGTGGTCTCGGTGATGGAGCAGTATGCTGAGGCAGGAGGTGGAGGAGGTGGTCTCGGTGATGGAACAGTATGCTGAGGCAGGAGGCGGAGGAGGTGGTCTCGGTGATGGAACAGTACGCTGAGGCAGGAGGTGGAGGAGGTGGTCTCGGTGATGGAACAGTATGCTGAGGCATCTGGCTCAAAGATCAATCAGGATAAGAGTGAGGTTTTCTGGATGGGAGAGGAAGGCGAAGGCTTTACCCTTCCGGACGCCTTCCCAGAGCCCCAGCAGGAAATTAAAATTTTAGGCATCAGATTTGGTCCCGGTGATTACGGCCTTGCAAATTGGGTAAGCAGGCTACAAGATGCCGCTGCCAAGGTGGCCAGCTGGAAGGATTGGAAACTTTCTTACAGGGAAAGGATTGACCTGATTAAAACTTACCTGATCCCAGTATTTCTGTATGTCAGCTTTGTCTGTGTTTTGCCAGTGTCTCTCTATGCAAGGATCTACAGTTGTTTCTTCCAGCTGTTATGGGGGCACAAACTGAACCTCATTAAGAGGTCTGTAACCTACCTTCCCAGGCGGATGGGTGGCCTAGGTATGGTCAACCCGGTGGTTTTCCTTTCTCTGATGTTTTTTAAACATAATTTTGGTAGCATGCTGGCAGAGGAACCGCCTGGGTGGGTTGGTATTTTTCAGTCCTGGTTTAGGCCTTTTCTACGGAGCTGGGAGAATGGTGGGCCAGTGAAAAGCCTGAGGGTCCAACATGGTAAGCTCCCGGCTTATGTTGCCCCGTGTCTGAAAATGCTTCGGCAATGGCGAGTGACGTCGGAGGAAATTAAATCTCTTCCCAGGAAGGCCCTGGAGAGAATCCTTTTAAAGTTTCGGGATTTGGCCTGGCTCTCGTTCCATGGCAGACTCTATGTGAAGGGCAACCTGAAGCATCGCTCTGCGGAGAACCGTGGTTGTCCAAGAGTGGAGTGCGGTGGGGTGGAGGAGACGATGGACCATTTCTTGCTTCAGTGCCCCTTCAATATAGAAGTCTACAAGCGGGTGGGTGGGGCTCTGGGGATCCCTTTCCTTTCCCGCTTGAGTTACGCGGAGTGGTCTTACGGTGCCTTTCAGACTCACCGGGATTTTGATTTTGAGACACTTTTTCTAGTTAGCTTAGTAGTCCGTTACTACACGTGGAATGCACGGTGTCAGGTTTCCATTCGCAAAAAAGTCCTTCCTGTCGAGGTGGTGGTGAACAACATTCTGGGTGAGGTTGGGAAGATTCGGGGTCTTGAGAAGGACAGGTGGCGGCCGGGAGCCTGGACAAAGGCGTGGAGGAATGTCAGGTCCCCGTAGCTGCTGTCTGTCAGTCTCTGGGGGCGTGGCTTCTCTTTCTGTCCTTTCACGTCCCCTAGATTTTGTAACATCAGATTTTTGAAGAAAGGCTGCATGCATGGGATCGATGTATGGGATGAATGTGTGGGATCAATGTATGGGATCGATGTATGGGATCGATGTATGAGATGAATGTGTGGGATCAATGTGTGGGATCAATGTATGGGATCAATGTATGGGATCAATGTATGGGATCAATGTATGGGATCAATGTATGGGATCAATGTATGGGATCAATGTATGGGATCGATGTGTGGGATCGATGTGTGGGATCGATGTATGGGATCGATGTATGAGATGAATGTGTGGGATCGATGTGTGGGATCGATGTGTGGGATCAATGTATGGGATCGATGTATGAGATGAATGTATGGGGTGAATGTTTGGGATCAATGTATGGGGTGAATGTATGGGGTGAATGTATGGGGTGAATGTATGGGGTGAATGTATGGGGTGAATGTTTGGGATCAATGTATGGGGTGAATGTTTAATCGTTTCTTAGCCTGAGGGGGTGTTCAGGTGACGGTCAGGATTTGTTATTTTGCTGAAGTAAGCTGGTTTTGTTTAAAAATACATATTTTATTCTGTATATATGTAAATATGATTTTTATGATGTTTTTTGTTTGCAAGATTTTAATAAACAAAAAATTTACACTCTAATGTCCCCTCCCCCACAGTCACACACTATTATACATGTATATAGCTCTGACATATACCGCAGCGCTGTACAGAGAAGAGTTGGACATATCTGGGGACATTCTGTATATGGTCTCCTTGTACTGGGGGTCAGTGGTGGCCCCAGGATGGTCCTGGTGGTCTCTGACAGAGCGATGTGAGGGTGGGGCAGCAGACAGGAAATGTTCGGTGTTCCCCCCTCTGTACTCTCTGTTCTTGCAGTGTGTGTGAGGGAAATGTTCGGTGTTCCCTCCTCTGTACTCTGTTCTTGCAGTGTGTGTGAGGGAAATGTTCGGTGTTCCCCCCTCTGTACTCTGTTCTTGCAGTGTGTGTGAAGGAAATGTTCGGTGCTCCCCCCTCTGTACTCTGTTCTTGCAGTGTGTGTGAGGGAAATGTTTGGTGATCCCCCCTCTGTACTCTCTGTTCTTGCAGTGTGTGTGAAGGAAATGTTCGGTGTTCCCCCCTCTGTACTCTCTGTTCTTGCAGTGTGTGTGAAGGAAATGTTCGGTGCTCCCCCCTCTGTACTCTGTCCTTGCAGTGTGTGTGAGGGAAATGTTCGGTGATCCCCCCTCTGTACTCTCTGTTCTTGCAGTGTGTGTGTGAAGGAAATGTTTGGTGTTCCCCCCTCTGTACTCTCTGTTCTTGCAGTGTGTGTGAGGGAAATGTTCGGTGTTCCCCCCTCTGTACTCTCTGTTCTTGCAGTGTGTGTGAAGGAAATGTTCGGTGTTCCCCCCTCTGTACTCTCTGTTCTTGCAGTGTGTGTGAAGGAAATGTTCGGTGTTCCCCCCTCTGTACTCTCTGTTCTTGCAGTGTGTGTGAAGGAAATGTTCGGTGTTCCACCCTCTGTACTCTCTGTTCTTGCAGTGTGTGTGAAGGAAATGTTCGGTGTTCCCCCCTCTGTACTCTGTCCTTGCAGTGTGTGTGAGGGAAATGTTCGGTGCTCCCCCTTCTGTACTCTGTTCTTGCAGTGTGTGTGAGGGAAATGTTCGGTGTTCCCCCCTCTGTACTCTCTGTTCTTGCAGTGTGTGTGTGAAGGAAATGTTCGGTGTCCCCCCCTCTGTACTCTCTGTTCTTGCAGTGTGTGTGAAGGAAATGTTCGGTGTTCCCCCCTCTGTACTCTGTTCTTGCAGTGTGTGTGAGGGAAATGTTCGGTGTTCCCCCCTCTGTACTCTGTTCTTGCAGTGTGTGTGAAGGAAATGTTCGGTGTTCCCCCCTCTGTACTCTCTGTTCTTGCAGTGTGTGTGAAGGAAATGTTCGGTGTTCCCCCCTCTGTACTCTCTGTTCTTGCAGTGTGTGTGAGGGAAATGTTTGGTGTTCCCCCCTCTGTACTCTCTGTTCTTGCAGTGTGTGTGAGGGAAATGTTCGGTGTTCCCTCCTCTGTACTCTGTTCTTGCAGTGTGTGTGAGGGAAATGTTCGGTGTTCCCCCCTCTGTACTCTCTGTTCTTGCAGTGTGTGTGAAGGAAATGTTCGGTGTTCCCCCCTCTGTACTCTGTTCTTGCAGTGTGTGTGAAGGAAATGCTGTGTCTGGATTGGTTGGTGGAGGGTGGTGTTCCGGGTTGTACATTCTTCCAGTCTGTGTGGTTTCCTTGCAGTCAATAATTAATGAATGAATTGTCAATATTGGTTTGTCCTCGGATCCTTACATTACACATGAAGTGAATGTACCCGGGTCCGGTTCCAGGTATTTCAACCCTCATTAACCCCTGGAGTACCCGCCTGTAACACCCCGTCATTAACCCCTGGAGTACCCGCCTGTAACACCCCATCATTACCCCTGGAGTACCCGCCTGTAACACCCCGTCATTAACCCCTGGAGTACCCGCCTGTAACACCCCATCATTACCCCTGGAGTACCCGCCTGTAACACCCCGTCATTAACCCCTGGAGTACCCGCCTGTAACACCCCGTCATTAACCCCTGGAGTACCCGCCTGTAACACCCCGTCCTTAACTCCTGGAGTACCCGCCTGTAACACCCCGTCATTAACCCCTGGAGTACCCGCCTGTAACACCCCGTCATTAACCCCTGGAGTACCCGCCTGTAACACCCCGTCATTAACCCCTGGAGTACCAGCCTGTAACACCCCATCATTAACCCCTGGAGTACCCACCTGTAACACCCCGTCATTAACCCCTGGAGTACCAGCCTGTAACACCCCGTCATTAACCCCTGGAGTACCCGCCTGTAACACCCCATCATTAACCCCTGGAGTACCCACCTGTAACACCCCGTCATTAACCCTGGAGTACCCGCCTGTAACACCCCGTCAACCCCTGGAGTACCCGCCTGTAACACCCCGTCATTAACCCTGGAGTACCCGCCTGTAACACCCCGTCATTAACCCCTGGAGTACCCACCTGTAACACCCCGTCATTAACCCCTGGAGTACCCGCCTGTAACACCCCATCATTAACCCCTGGAGTACCCGCCTGTAACACCCCGTCATTAACCCCTGGAGTACCCGCCTGTAACACCCCGTCATTAACCCCTGGAGTACCCGCCTGTAACACCCCATCATTACCCCTGGAGTACCAGCCTGTAACACCCCGTCATTACCCCTGGAGTACCCGCCTGTAACACCCCGTCATTAACCCCTGGAGTACCCGCCTGTAACACCCCGTCATTAACCCCTGGAGTACCCGCCTATAACACCCCGTCATTAACTCCTGGAGTACCCGCCTGTAACACCCCGTCATTAACCCCTGGAGTACCCGCCTGTAACACCCCGTCATTAACTCCCGGAGTACCCGCCTGTAACACCCCGTCATTAACCCCTGGAGTACCCGCCTGTAACACCCCGTCATTAACCCCTGGAGTACCCGCCTGTAACACCCCGTCATTAACCCCTGGAGTACCCGCCTGTAACACCCCGTCATTAACCCCTGGAGTACCCGCCTGTAACACCCCATCATTACCCCTGGAGTACCCGCCTGTAACACCCCGTCATTACCCCTGGAGTACCCGCCTGTAACACCCCGTCATTAACCCCTGGAGTACCCGCCTGTAACACCCCGTCATTAACCCCTGGAGTACCCGCCTGTAACACCCCGTCATTAACCCCTGGAGTACCCGCCTGTAACACCCCATCATTACCCCTGGAGTACCAGCCTGTAACACCCCGTCATTACCCCTGGAGTACCCGCCTGTAACACCCCGTCATTAACCCCTGGAGTACCCGCCTGTAACACCCCGTCATTAACCCCTGGAGTACCCGCCTGTAACACCCCGTCATTAACTCCTGGAGTACCCGCCTGTAACACCCCGTCATTAACCCCTGGAGTACCAGCCTGTAACACCCCGTCATTAACCCCTGGAGTACCAGCCTGTAACACCCCGTCATTAACCCCTGGAGTACCAGCCTGTAACACCCCGTCATTAACCCCTGGAGTACCAGCCTGTAACACCCCGTCATTAACCCCTGGAGTACCCGCCTGTAACACCCCGTCATTAACCCCTGGAGTACCCGCCTGTAACACCCCGTCATTAACCCCTGGAGTACCCGCCTGTAACACCCCATCATTAACCCCTGGAGTACCAGCCTGTAACACCCCGTTATTAGAGGACATTTTCAGCACTGTGAGAGTTTGACTGACAATTGCTCCGTCATGCAACACTGCACATAAATGGAGTTCATATTATGTATCTGAGACAGACAGAGCTTTCCATTGGTGGTATTTAACCCCTCCCCTTCCGGGCACTTCTCCCCCCTTCCTGTCCAGGCCAATTTTCAGCTTTCAGCGCTGTCACACTTTGAATGACAATTGTGCGGTCATGCGACACTGCACCCATATGAAATTGTTAGAATTTTTTCACACAAATAGAGCTTTCTTTTGGTGGTATTTAAATACCACTGAGTTTTTTTGCTAAATAAAACAAAAAGCACCTGAAACTTTTGAAAACAATGCACTTTTCTTTGTTTCTGTTATAAAGTTTTACAAGTAAATAACATTTCTTCATAAATTTAGGTAAAAATGTATTCTGCTCCACTCTCACACTGACCCGAACACCTCCACTAGTAGTTTCTCACGCTCCTGCACATCCCGCTCCCATGCCACCTTTCTCACCCTTCTCCTCCTCATAACCGCGGGGGACATCTCCCCAAATCCTGGCCCTCCACCACCTCCCTCACCCGCACAACACCCTCCCGCCTCCACGTCCTACTGCAACCCCCGCAACTTAGTATCTGTCCCCCTGCTCCCTAAAATCTCCCCCCCGTTTTCATGTGCACTCCTGAACGCCCGTTCGGTGTGCAACAAGCTCACCGCCATCCACGACCTCTTTGTTTCCCGCTCCCTCAACCTCCTGGCGATCACGGAAACCTGGATCCAGGTCACTGACTCTACCTCCCCTGCTGCACTCTCTTACGGAGGTCTCGCCTGGACCCACTCACCCAGACCTAACGGTCATAAAGGTGGTGGGGTTGGTCTGCTCCTGTCACCGCAGAGCACCTTCCGAGTCCTCCCAAACCCCCCCTCCCTATCCTTCTCCTTCGAGGCCCACTGCGTCCGACTATTCTCCCCAACCCCCCTGAAGATTGCTGTGATATACCGGCCTCCTGGATCCATATCCCGCTTCCTGGATGACTTCTCCTCCTGGCTACCCTTCTTCCTCTCCTCTGAGCTACCCACCATCATCCTTGGGGATTTCAACATCCCTGTCAACCTCGACAACCCAGACACAGCCCGTCTCCTCCACTTAACCTCCTCCTTTGCACTTGCACAGTGCATACAATCCACCACCCACTCCGACGGGAATATCCTGGACCTTGTCTTCTCCAACCGATGCGCTCCCCACAACCTCACTAACACCCCCTTCCCTCTCTCTGACCACAACCTGATCACCTTCTCTATCTCCTCGTCCTCCAACGCCTACCCCTCCAAATGTCACACTACTACCAGCCGTAACCTCCGCAACCTTAATCCTGCCTCCCTCCACTCTGCAGCTGATCAACTCCATGACAGCATCCTCCCCCTGTCCTGCCCCGACTTGGCTATGACTGCCTACAACAATGCGCTGTCAACAGACCTTGAATCACTAGCGCCTTTAACCACACGCACCATCAGACCCCGACCGCTCCAGCCCTGGCAGACTGATCACACCAAAACCCTCAAATGACACAGTCATGCCCTGGAGCGACTATGGCGCAAAACCAAATCCCAACAAGCCTTCACCCGCTACAAATCTGCCTTCCACACCTACACCTCCTCCCTCCATGCTGCCAAACAAGCCTACTTCCTGATCCTCATCAAGGCCCTCTCCTCCAATCCTCGCCGACTCTTCTCCACCTTCAACACTCTACTCTCTCCACCCCCACCTCCACCCAGCACCTCACTCACTGCCCTTGAGATTGCCAATCACTTCAAAAACAAGATTGACACAATTCGCAAGGACATTGCCGCAACTCACACGCCCTCTCAACCCGTCCCCTCTCACACAGCTACCCCCTCATCCCCCCTCCCCCTCGACATAACCCACAGGGACTTTGTCGCTGCTCAAACTCCCTCCAACCCCCTTCGCCCTCACTCAGCTACCCCCTCTACACCCCTCTCCCACGGCCCCACCACTGCTCTGACCTCCTCTTCCACCCCACCCTACATTCCTCATACTGAAGCTCCCCCAACACTCCGCACCTTTGACCTTACTACCATCGAGGAAGTCTCCAAGATCCTCTCTGATGCCCGCCTCACCACCTGCCCCCTCGACCCTATCCCCTCACAACTCCTACAACCTCCCTCCCCCTCCATCCTACGCTCCCTCACCCACATCTTCAATCTCTCCCTCTCCTCCGGCACTTTCCCTTCCCCTCTGAAACATGCACACATCACCCCCATACTTAAAAAGCCCTCCCTGGACCCCAATGACCCGAACAACCTCAGACCCATCTCCCTGCTCCCATTTACATCTAAACTCCTCGAGCTCCTCATCTACGCCCGCCTATGCTCTCACCTCAACGACAACAACCTCCTCGATCCCCTACAGTCCGGCTTCCGTCCCCTACACTCCACCGAAACTGCCTTACTCAAACTCTCCAACGACCTGCTAACCGCCAAAGCTAATGGCCACTACTCAGTGCTCCTACTCCTTGACCTCTTTGCGGCCTCCGACACAGTCGACCACCCCCTCCTCCTCAAACAACTACACTCCCTCGGCCTCAGAGATTCTGCTCTCTCCTGGCTCTCATCCTACCTGTCACAACGCTCTTTCAGCGTTACCTATAATGCCACCACCTCCCTCTCACTCCCCCTCTCTGTTGGGGTCCCTCAAGGCTCTGTCCTCGGGCCCCTTCTCTTCTCCATCTACACCTCCTCCCTTGGCCAACTCATACACTCTCACGGCTTCAACTACCACCTCTATGCCGACGGCACACAAATCTATCTCTCAACCCCCCACCTCACCCCCTCGGTCTCCGCCCGAATCACACACCTACTGAGCGACATATCAGACTGGATGTCACTCCACTTCCTTAAACTGAACCTCTCCAAAACCGAGTTTCTTGTCTTCCCTCCAGCCCGGACACCACCCCCCATTGACTTCTCCATCATGTCCAACAACGCCACCATCAAACCCGCCCCGCAGGCCAGAATACTTGGTGTCATTTTGGACTCCAACCTATCCTTCCAGTCCCAAGTCCACTCTTTAACAAACTTGTGCAGACTCCACCTCCGCAACATGCAGACTCCACCTCCGCAACATGCAGACTCCACCTCCGCAACATCGCCAAAATCCGCACGTTCCTAACCCCAGAAACCACTAAACAGCTCATCCACTCCCTCATCATATCACGACTCGACTACTGCAACTCCCTCCTCACTGGCCTGCCTCGCCGCTGGCTATCCCCGCTTCAGTCCATCCTGAATACGGCAGCCAGACTCATTCACCTTTCCAACCGCTCCGTTTCCGCCACCCCCCTCTGCCAATCCCTCCATTGGCCTCCACTCAGTGTCCTCCACCCCCCTCTGCCAATCCCTCCACTGGCTTCCGATTGCGCAACGGATCAAATTCAAAATCCTAACACTGACGTACAAAGCCGTCCACCATACTGCCCTGAACTACATCACCGACCTAATATCCAAGTACTGCCCAGCACGCACACTCCGCTCCTCACAAGACCTCCTTCTCTCTAGTTCCCTGGTCTCCTCCTCCCATGCCCGCCTCCAGGACTTCTCCAGGGTGTCACCCATCCTCTGGAACTCCCTGCCCCAACCCATCAGATTATCACCTACTCTCCTCTCCTTTAGGCGCACCCTGAAAACCCATCTCTTCAGGGAAGCCTACCCCGCCCCCTGCTAACTTGACTGACCTCCTCCACTCTTCCTACCACTCCATCCCCCACAGCTATCTCCTCCTGTACCACCATCCCCTCCCTCCTAGATTGTAAGCTCCAAAGAGCAGGGTCCTCGCACCCCTCATGTTTTGCATTGTATTGGTATTGTTCTGTCACATGTTCTGTCCCCCTCTGTAATGTACAGCACTCAGCGAACTATTGGCGCTTTATAAATACTGTATAATAATAATAATAATTTATTTGGTGAAAATAATAATAATTGAATTTGCATTTTTTTTAACATTATGATTGCTGATAGCGATGTATTTCATTGATATTTGCAATCATTGTTACTGAATGAAACAGATTCATTCAGTCTTTTGTTGTGATTAGCTGTGATTGGGCAAAGCTGATCACATGATACAGATGGGCTGTGATTGGGCCTGTCTGTATCATGTGACTGCCTTGACCAGTCACAGCTAACAACATAATTGTATACAATGGATGGCGGGACAGGAAGCCACCCATTGTATACAATGGACATGTGAATGGTCACAGTGGTCACATGACACTGGCAACAGGGCCAGTGTCAGGAATGGAGATTTTTTATTATGTATTGATGTCATACATATCCATCAGACTTATGCATAAAAGTATAAATATAAATAAATAAATAAATAAATACAAAACTCAACAGAAAGGAAACTAAAATGTCCCAACAGTCCCTGGGGAAAAAAAACAAAAAAACCAAAAAAAAACCAAAAACAAAACTCAAACATAGCCTGAACGGCTCATAAATAAAAGTCCATAACCTGAAAGGAAAAAAACGGAAACTATATACAATATTTACAGTACAAGGCCTTTATGGCCGAGACCACATGACTAAGAGCCTTTATGGCTCAGACAAAAACATAAACCATATGCAATTTCCATATTCAAACCTGCTGCTTACGGCCTATATGGCCTAAACTATATACAAAGGACCTAACCATACTATTATATACACCACAGGGGAGGGCTAAGGAACCCGCAGATCTTCCACGTCTGACCCCTACAACCTACCATGCAAAAGGCTACCAAAAAGATCCGAACGCAAAAATCTAGGGAGTGCTGAAGGCAGAAACTAGGGACAGATCCCACCACCCGAGATCAACAGACCGCAGCAACAGGCTTGATGTTCCTCCACGCCTCCATCCAAGCTCTGCGTCGCAGCCTGTCTTTCTCAAGACCCCGAATTTTCCCCACCTCACCAAGGATGTCACTCGCCACCACCTGAACAGGGAGGACCTTCTGCCGAATGGAGACCTGACACCGTGCCATCCAAGTGTAATAACGGACAACTAAGCTGACTAAAAACAGGGTGTCCAAATTAAAACCCATGCGACTCTCGAATGCTCCGTACACCCACTCCGCATACGACATGCGATGGAGGAAAGGAACACCCAGAGCCCCTCCCACCTGTTTATACACCTCTACGTTAAAGGGGCACTGAAGCAAGAAGTGGTCCATAGTCTCCACTTCACCCCCACACTCCGACCTCGGACAACCACGGTCATCCGCAGGACGGTACTTCAGGTTACCCCTCACGTAGAGCCTGCCATGGAAGGCGAGCCAGGCCTGGTCCCGCAACTTCAGGGGGATCCGCTCCAGATTTACCAACCGCAAACCCTCCCTCATAACATGGCCCGGGCAATCTCTCAAGGCCAGCGGCGCATGGAAAGCAGATGCCACAATCCTCTCACCCAGGAGCCTCCTGGGGAGGGACCGGACCTCCTCCGCAGTCACATGCCACCGCCGGAGTAACTTCAGGCACGGGGCCACATAAGCCGGGAGCTTACCATGCTTGACCCGCAGGCTTCTCACTGGCCCACCACTCTCCCAACTGTGCAGAAAGGGTCCAAACCAGATCCGGAACAATCCTACCCATGCAGGCGGTCTCTCTGCCAGCATATTACCAAAGTTATGTTTCAAGAACATCAGAGAGAAAAAGACCACCGGGTTGACCATACCTAGGCCACCCTCCCGCCTGGATGAGTAAGTCACGTCCCTCTTGACGAGGTTCAGCCGATTCCCCCATAACATCTGGAAGAAACAGCTATAGATCCTCGTATAGAGCGATTCTGGCAAGAGGCAAACGAAGCTGACGTACAAAAAGACTGGGAGCAGGAAAGTCTTGATCAAATCAACCCTTTCCCTCAAGGAGAGCCGCCACCCCTTCCAACATCTCACTTTGACCTCGGCATCCGACAGCTTGGATTCCCAATTTTGCTTGCTGTAATCAGCAGAGCCAAAATTGATGCCCAACACTTTGATGTTCGGCTGAGGCACCGGGAAGGCGTCCGGTAGTGAGAAGCTCTCACCCTCCCTACCCATCCAGAGAACTTCACATTTGTCCTGATTGACTTTGGAACCTGATGCCTCGGCATACTGATCCATTACTGAAACCACCTCCTGCGCCTCCTCCGGTCCAGAAATGAAAACAGAAACGTCATCAGCATAAGCCACAACTCTCAAAGGCGGATCTCCAGTGGCACCCACCAGCACCCCACTCACCGCCCCGCCATCTAGCCTCCTGACGAAGGGGTCAATGGCAAAGGCATAGAGCAAGGGACTCAGCGGGCACCCCTGGCGCACCCCAGATCCAACCTCAAAGGGCTGCCCAACCCAACCATTCACCAACATGAAGCTCTCCGCCCCTTGGTACAATGTCTTCAACCAGCCGATGAACCTCCCCTCCAAACCATACCGGTCCAGGAGATGCCAGAGGTACTTGTGATCAACTCGATCAAAGGCCTTTGCCTGATCCACCGCCAGCAAGTACTTTCCCCATCCTTCAGCCTTACATCGCTCCAGAGCCTCCCGGACAGCTAACACCGCTGTAAAGGTACTCCTGCCCTGGACCGAGCAATGCTGCTGACGAGAAAGCAAACTGTCTGCCACTGACGACAAGCGCCAGAACAAGATCTTCGCCAGAACCTTTCTATCGACATTGAGGAGGCTGATGGGGCGCCAGTTCTCAATAGCCGAAGGATCTTTACCCTTTGACAGGAGAATAACTGCAGACTGTCTCATGGAAGGAGGGAGAGATCCCTCATCCAGACAGCTGTTATACACTTCCGCGAGACGAGGTGCCAGGCGGGATTTAAAAGCCTTAAAAAATTCGGCAGTCAGACCGTCTGGCCCAGGAGTCTTCTTAATGGCCAGACTATCAATCGCTCTGGACACCTCTTCTACAGTAATCTCCCCAGTCAAACTCACCAGAGGGACATCACTGTCCAGACCAGGCGTGGATTCCAAAAAGCTCGACATCCCTGTCCGGTCAAGGTGTTTCTCACTCAGTAAATCCGCATAAAAGGACCTGGAGACCTCCAGAATCCCTGACCTGGATTTAGCCAGGGACCCCGTACTATCCCTCAGAGCAGAGATCGTCTTAACTGCTGCACTCTGTTTGCAATTCTGGAAAGGGTCAGGCGAGTGGTATTTCCCATAATCCCTCTCCAGAACCAAAGAGGCACGCCGATCATACTGGAGTTCCCTAAGGAGAAGCTTCACCTCCGAGATTGCCCCCGAATCTCCACCGCTAGAAACAAGGCGGTCGAGCTTCCTCCGCAACCGCTGGTAGGCGTTATACTGTTTAAACGGCCGTCTCTTACCAACGGCCTTGAAAAACCTGCTGATCCGCACTTTGGTGAGCTCCCACCACTCAGACTTACTGTCGCAGAAATCCAGCACCGTCTCCTGCGCCTGAAAGAACTCCTCGAAAGATCGTCTCACCTCCTCGTCCTCCAGCAGAGATGAATTCATCCTCCAGATGCCCTTTCCTCTCAGCGGCGTGTCTGAAATATTCAAGGTGACAGATAGCATAAGGTGATCGGAAAACTCCACCGCCTGACACTCAGGTGCCGAGAAGGCAGAGTTCTCCTTCAAAAAAACCTGTCTATCCTACTCTGGCTATTACCTCTCCTAAAGGTGAAACCCGTGCCGTCTGGGACACTTTGAATCCAAGCGTCAACCAGACCTGCCTCCCTGACTATAGCATTTAGAAAATTGCTATCATATCCCAGCCTGTCAGTGAAGCCTCTCCTGTCCTTGGGCCTAGTAATGGTGTTACAATCACCTCCAAAGACTACCAGCCGGGATGTAAAGAGGCAAGGTTTAATCCTCGCAAAGAGGTTCTTCCTGTCCCACTTGGACTGTGGGCCATAGATATTAATGAGACGGAGCTCTTGCCCCCTTACGAGAACATCCAGAATCAGACATCTTCCGATCTCTACCTCAATTAACCGCCGACACGTTACCATGCCGGTAAAAAGCACCGCAACTCCGCTGTAAAGCTCAGCCGCAAGAGACCAGTAGGAGGGCCCACGCCTCCACTCACGCTTGGCCAGATGGACATCAGCCAAGGTGGGCAACCTGGTCTCCTTCAAAAAGAAAATATCAGCTTCCATCCCACTGATCAAAAATAAGGCTGTTTCTCTAGCACTTACAGACTTCAGGCTGGCAACATTAATGGTTGCCACCTTTATCGGAGCAGGAACTGCCATTAAGATAATTGAGAGGGACGTTTCTTAATCCTCCTCTTGACTTTCTTGGCAGGGTCCCTCACTCTCTTAAGAGACCCCCCAGCATCCTCGTCCTCCATCGGGGAAGCGGGATCACTTGACCCCTCCTCCTCCCCCGACAAAGCCCCAAACCTATTCCCCAGGGCCACCTCCCCCGCCTCTAAAGAGGACACCGACCCTGCTGAGGACAAAACTGGCTTACTCCGCCTACCCACCAGGGACCACCCCTCCTCCACCCGAGCCCCTACCGGAGCAGAACCTTGGGACTCACGGGACTCCCTACCGGGCCTCCTACTCCGCCGCAGCGGCAAGAGCAAGGGGGGAGCAGACACTGAGGGACTAGACCTAGCCTCAACCATCCCGGCCCCTTTAGCAGCCTCCCTCAGCTGTTTCTTAGTCCTGGGAGGAGGAACCGGCACACAAGGGGGAACAACAGGGGACTCCAAAGGGGTAGACGAAACAGGGGGGACAGAGACAGGAGGGGCCACAAAAACCTCCCCTTTCCTCACAAGGGCCGCCACAGCAACCGAAGCCGCTCTCTCCAATGCCGCCTCCGCCTCTTCAGCATCTACCCGATCCAACTCTGCTTCAAGCTCCCCCACCGGAAGGTTGTGGAGGGCCTCCGGGCACTGGTTGTATGAATGCCCAAGCTCCCCGCAGAGATTGCATCGGACAACATTGCAGTCCCTGGCCAGGTGTCCTATTTCCTGACACAGGAAACATCTAATGACGGGGCAGGTGGCCGCAAAATGCCCCTTGCCCCCACACCGGTGGCAGACCCTCGGCTGACCCGCATAAAAAATTATCAGGCGGTCCTTCCCTAGAAAAGCGGAAGAGGGAATGTGCTGGAGCACATTTCCAACCACCTTTAAGCGGACGGTGGTCGTCCACCCACCTGTCCATATTCCCCTCTCATCCTTGATCTTCCCAAGGGGCCCCATCACATCCCCATATCTGCTTAGCCAGACCACAATATCTGATGCAGGGATGGATTCATTTCTCACCAGCACCGTTATTTTTTTAATCAGGGACTGGCGAGAGACGAGCCTCGGGGTTAGGCCCACCCACCTAGGGCTGGTGACAAAGGTGGCCTCATACCTCTGCCAAAAGAGGTCCAACAATTCCGGCCGCATGAAGGACACATCATATTCTCCAGTACCAACTGGAGCAATAAACGCGAAAATATCCACGGCACGGAAGCCCATTTCTAATATGCGGTCTATGACCTCTCTCCTGCTAAGGGGGGGGCCCTCCCCTGACCATTTCAGCTGAACAACATTTCGCCTTGCGGCGGAAGTGGGTAGGTTACCTGCCCTTGCCCGGGCCGATCCCACTGACCCCTGACCTCCCCTAACTGCAGCAGAGTAACTGAGCCCCGATCCAGCCCCAGGGGCACTCAACATCAAGGGGGCATGACCAGGGGAAGCCGCCACACCAGCAGCAGCAACTGAAGGGGCAGATGCTGATGAGCCATGACCTGGGGGAGCCCGGGGCTGGGGACCACCCATACCAGCAGGAGAACCCACCTGAGCCGGACCCGCAGGAGCCTGGACCTGAGAACCTGGAGCCCCCTGAGGAGAAACCGGGGGACCTGCTGGTTGCACACCAGAGGCCACCATGCCCCCCAAAGGGGCGGGACCCAGTGGGACCACCACCGGAGGGGAAACACCCTTAGCCAGGACTGTAGGGCTAACCTGCAGCTCAGACAATTTTGCAGGCATTATACCCGCTACCCCAGTGTCCAGAACCATCTCACCAACACAATCAGCAGAGTCCTTCTCCCCTTCCAGTGGCTCCCCTGCCTTTGCCAACACGTCCTTGGGGATGCGTTGCAGCATGACAAAGGCAGCATGCTCTTTCACCACCGGCTTAGCCGGCTTGCGGGGGATGACATCACTTTCAGCTTCTTCCTCTGAGTCCTCGGACGTAAACCTGAAGTCGGCTCCACGCAGCTCTGCAACCGCCTCTGCCAGGAACTGCAATCCGCCCACTATCTCCTCCTCCTCCACCTGGGTCCCCCAATCCACAGGCAGCTGCCCAGGGGGGAGGGACTCTGATGATCCTGCCACCACGCTGTCTTCCATGATAGACGCCATTTCCTCTGAGGGTGCTGTGGGCTCAACCTGCCCCTGCTCGCCTTCCACCAGCAACTCCCCCGACAATTCCTCCACCGAAGAGGCCTCCTCCACCGGACCCCGCATCGCCGCAACACTGCGGCTTCTTGCAGCCTTAAATCTCGCTTCATTCAGATACTTCTCGCTTAGGACGCCACTCTGGCGCTGCAGCGCCGCCACATACCTCCCCTGCTGTGACACACGAAGTTCCAGCGCCTCCAGGTCCGGTTTCATGGCCTGCCGCTTAGTAGACCATACACGGTCGTAGGATGACCGGAGCTTCTTTAGCTCCAGAGTCAGCTTCTGGAGCTTGGCTTCCTCCTTCTCTATTAACCTGGCCCGAGCGGCCACACGGTCCCGGTAGGCAGAATAAACTTCCCCCTTCCTAGGGGCCATTCCCAGGTCCTCTACTGGTGGAAAAGAGAGGCCGGTACTAGGCCCCTCCAGGGCCTTCTCCCCGCTGGACCCAGGCCCAGGATCCGCCATCCTGCCTGGGCTGGGCAGGGCACTTTAGCCCCAGGCTTCTCGGGCCTTTCTGGAGCTCAGCAGACAAGTGCAACACACCCTCTCTCAGGAATGAATTCACCAATAATGGTGGGACTCAGCTGCCTTGTGATCTGCAGTACCAGGGCTGGCCAGCGGGTGCTCCCAGCAATCAGAGACTCAACTTTGCAGCCAGCTAACACCTGGAACTGATTATGCTGGGGTATTTAAGGGATGGCCAGACTTGCAGACTCTGCCTTGGTGTTGTGTTTCTCTTGGGCCCTGTATCCTGTTCCTGCTCTCTGTTCCTGTCTGATTCTCTGCTACCTGTTCTGATCCCTGGCTTGTCTGACCATCCCTCTGCTTGACCCTCTGTACTACGCTGCCTGCTACCTGTTCTGATCCCTGGCTTGTGACCCTGACCATCCCTCTGCCTGACCCTCTGTACTACGCTGCTAGCTACCTGCTGAACCTGGCCTGTGACCCCGACCAATCTCCGCTTGCTCCCCCTGTAGCTACCTGCCCTATTGATATTGACCCGGCCTGCCTGACGACGCTTGCTTGTATGTACTGTTATCTGTGGGTGGGTGGTTGGTTTGGTTTGTTTGCACTGTATTATGTTTAGTATTGCACTGCGTTTATGTTTGTATTGTTAGTGTTATTAAATTATATTGTTTATCACATATCTGAAGTCTGCGTTTCCCTGCGTCAGTCACACACTTCTGGTCACACCTGGGAGCCCTGACATTACACCAAGGCCAATCCTGACCAGAAGTGGCTGCACAGGGAAGCCATCTTGGCTTGTTGATGGGAAGGATGGATCTGGATGAGGTTGCGTATTTATATCTGCTAGTGTTTGATGACAGAGAGTATGCTTATCAAACTCTGAGGGAGTATACCCGGGATGAACTGCTAGAATGTATACGGCTCGCTCATGTTCTAGTAGATCAGGGCACAGAGTTCTCTGAGGTGCAGCCTTTGATTGAGGTTTGTGCTGAGTTGGTTTCATCTGGTACCCCCGAATGCAGGGATGAATTTTTGCCACCATTTAGTGCAGACCAGGTAGAGTCCCTGGTGTGGTTATTAGAGGATGATGTGGGTTACTTTCTGGAGCGTTATTCTACATGTTCACCACAGACACTGAGAGATTGTATAAACGCAGTGCAGTCATTGACCAGACAGGCTTTGTGTAAGCTCAGCTTTGTTCAACCCATACTACAGACATGGACAGACTTGTTGCACCCAGCCTCAGTCAGCTTACAAAGACCCAGTCCTGCTTCTAACTCTACTCCTGTATTCCCACCAGCTCCTCCAGTTACAGCCCAGTATACTTGGCTATCTACCGCATGTCAGTACCCTGTTCCCACTCGCTGCACCTATCCTGCCTTTAACCCTGTAAAAAAGCCCTCTGTAGCAACTGCTCCCTCTCCTGTTCCATCCTCCAGTTCTTCTCTGTCTCCAGCTGCTCCATTCGTTTGCAGACCTGCGTTTACTTGCAGTGCTCCAGTAGTTAAAACCAGAAAAAAGCGAAAATTCTTTCCAACCAATACCATCCTGCCAGTATCCAAACCGGTGAGACTGCCTTCCGTGACACAGCCTGATGCCTCTACTCAGCCTGATGCCTCTACTCAGCCTGAAGCCTCTCTTCGGCCTGATGCCTCTACTCAGCCTGATGCCTCTACTCAGCCTGATGCCTCTCTTCGGCCTGATGCCTCTCTTCGGCCTGATGCCTCTCTTCGGCCTGAAGCCTCTACTCGGCCTGAAGCCTGCATTCAGCCTGATGCCGCTACTCAGCATGATGAACTGATCCAGCCCGACGATCCTATTAGGCCAGTTGACTCGATGCCCACTGTTGATCCAGATGATCCGGTACCTGATCCAGTGCCCGCTGTCGTGCCAATTGACTCGGTGCCCGCAGTCTTGCCAGACGACTCGGTGCCCGCAGTCTTGCCAGACGACTCGGTGCCCGCAGTCTTGCCAGACGACTCGGTGCCCGCAGTCTTGCCAGACGACTCGGTGCCCGCAGTCTTGCCAGACGACTCGGTGCCCGCAGTCCCGCCAGTTGACTCGATGCCCGCTGTTCCGCCAGTTGACTCGGTACCCGCAGTCTTGCCAGACGACTCGGTGCCCGCAGTCTTGCCAGACGACTCGGTGCCCGCAGTCTTGCCAGACGACTCGGTGCCCGCAGTCTTGCCAGACGACTCGGTGCCCGCAGTTCCGCCAGTTGACTCGATGCACGCTGTTCCGCCAGTTGACTCGGTGCCCGCAGTCTTGCCAGACGACTCGGTGCCCGCAGTCTTGCCAGACGACTCGGTGCCCGCAGTCTTGCCAGACGACTCGGTGCCCGCAGTCTTGCCAGACGACTCGGTGCCCGCAGTCTTGCCAGACGACTCGGTGCCCGCTGTTCCGCCAGTTGACTTGATGCCCGCAGTCTTGCCAGACGACTCGGTGCCCGCAGTCTTGCCAGACGACTCGGTGCCCGCAGTCTTGCCAGACGACTCGGTGCCCGCCGCTTCGTCTGGGGGCCCGAGACCTGTCGCTCCACCTGGGGGTCCGGCGCCCGCCGCTCCGCCTGAGGGCCCGAGACCTGTCGCTCCGCCTGGGGGCCCGAGACCTGTCGCTCCACCTGGGGGTCCGGCGCCCGCCGCTCCGCCTGAGGGCCCGAGACCTGTCGCTCCACTTGGGGGTCCGGCGCCCGCCGCTCCGCCTGGGGACCCGAGACCTGTCGCTCCATCTGGGGGTCCGGCGCCCGCCGCTCCGCCTGGGGGCCCGAGACCTGTCGCTCCATCTGGGGGTCCGGCGCCCGCCGCTCCGCCTGAGGGCCCAATGCCTGTCGCCCCTCCTGGGGGCCCGATGCCTGTCGCCCCTCCTGGGGGCCCGATGCCTGTCGCCCCGCCTGGGGGCCCGACGCCTGTCGCCCCGCCTGGGGGCCCGACGCCTGTCGCCCCGCCTGGGGGCCCCACGCCTGTCGCCCCGCCTGGGGGCCCCACGCCTGTCGCCCCGCCCGGGGGCCCGGTGCCTGCCGCTCCGCCCAGGGGCCCGGTGCCTGCCGCTCCGCCCGGGGGCCTGGTGCCTGCTGCTCCGCCTGGTGGCCCGCTGCTTGCTGCTTTGCCTGGTAATCCGATGTGCCTCTGCCCGGAGTCCTGCCCGATGTGCCTCTGCCCGGAGTCCTGCCCGATGTGCCTCTGCCCGGAGTCCTGCCCGATGTGCCTCTGCCCGGAGTCCTGCCCGATGTGCCTCTGCCCGGAGTCCTGCCCGATGTGCCTCTGCCCGGAGTCCTGCCCGATGTGCCTCTGCCCGGAGTCCTGCCCGATGTGCCTCTGCCCGGAGTCCTGCCCGATGTGCCTCTGCCCGGAGTCCTGCCCGGTGTGCCTCTGCCCGGAGTCCTGCCCGGTGTGCCTCTGCCCAATGTGCCTCTGCCCGGTGTGCCCCTGCCCAATGTGCCGCTGCCCGGAGTCCTGCCCGGTGTGCCGCTGCCCGGAGTCCTGCCCGGTGTGCCAGTCTTTGATATCCCGCCAGTTACCAGACCCGGGCGGTGGAACATTTTGCCCAGCTAGGACTGTTTGGAGCGTCCTGAGGCCGCTCCTTGAGGGGGGGGGGGTACTGTCAGGAATGGACTAGCCAGCAATGGTGGGACTCACCTGCCTTTTGATCTGCAGTACCAGGGCTGGCCAGCGGGTGCTCCCAGCAATCAGAGACTCAACTTTGCAGCCAGCTAACACCTGGAACTGATTATGCTGGGGTATTTAAGGGATGGCCAGACTTGCAGACTCTGCCTTGGTGTTGTGTTTCTCTTGGGCCCTGTATCCTGTTCCTGCTCTCTGTTCCTGTCTGATTCTCTGCTACCTGTTCTGATCCCTGGCTTGTCTGACCATCCCTCTGCTTGACCCTCTGTACTACGCTGCCTGCTACCTGTTCTGATCCCTGGCTTGTGACCCTGACCATCCCTCTGCCTGACCCTCTGTACTACGCTGCTAGCTACCTGCTGAACCTGGCCTGTGACCCCGACCAATCTCCGCTTGCTCCCCCTGTACCTACCTGCCCAATTGATATTGACTCGGCCTGCCTGACGACGCTTGCTTGTATGTACTGTTATCTGTGGGTGGTTTGGTTTGGTTTGTTTGCACTGTGTTATGTTTAGTATTGCACTGCGTTTATGTTTGTATTGTTAGGGTTAATAAATTATATTGTTTATCACATATCTGAAGTCTGCGTTTCCCTGCGTCAGTCACACACCTCTGGTCATACCTGGGAGCCCTGACAGCCAGTGTAGTGATATGTCATCAGTTGGTGACAGATCGAGCCACTGCGTGGCCCCGCGGCCACGTGAGTGGCTCATTTTGACAGGATGTCATATGACACCCAGTCACAACAGCGAGTGTCCCGCCCTAGCCACCAATCTGCTATAGGCCAGGCAGGAACGTGTTAATAACTGACCTTAAAAAAAAAATCAAACATTTTCAGAAAAAAAACTGCAGAATTGTATGAAACCCCCTCCCAAAATGTCCATTTTTAACACAATTTTTTGGAAATGAAGAAAGCTGTTGCTACTGAAGGGTTTAAATAAACAGCTTGAGAATGGTGCACTGAAGGGGTTATTGTATTGAACCAATGTAACGTACTGGTCCCATAACATTGGCATCATGGGGATGAAGGGGTTAATGTATTGAACCAATGTAACGTACTGGTCCCATAACATTGGCATCATGGGGATGAAGGGGTTAATGTATTGAACCAATGTAACGTACTGGTCCCATAACATTGGCATCGTGGGGATGAAGGGGTTAATGTATTGAACCAATGTAACGTACTGGTCCCATAACATTGGCATCATGGGGATGAAGGGGTTAATGTATTGAACCAATGTAACGTACTGGTCCCATAACATTGGCATCGTGGGGATGAAGGGGTTACTGTACTAATCCAATGTAACATACTGGTCCCATAACATTGGCACCGTGGGGATGAAGGGGTTACTGTACTGATCCAATGTAACGTACTGGTCCCATAACATTGGCACCATGGAGATGAAGGGGTTAATGTTCAGACATGTGGGCTAATTGGGGTGAGGACATTAGGGGCAGTCATGTGCGTGGTTTGTTCATTCTGAATCGAAATGCGGTCAAACTTTTCGTTATTCAGAGATATCTAAATTTCTGAATTATTTTCTTTTTTATTTACGCAGCGCTTTACATATTGTACATTCACATCAGTCCCTGACCCTCAAGGGGTGTACAATCTAAGGTCCCTAACCCTCAAGGGGTGTACAATCTAAGGTCCCTCGCCCTCAAGGGGCGTACAATCTAAGGTCCCTCGCCCTCAAGGGGCGTACAATCTAAGGTCCCTAACCCTCAAGGGGCGTACAATCTAAGGTCCCTAACCCTCAAGGGGCGTACAATCTAAGGTCCCTAACCCTCAAGGGGCGTACAATCTAAGGTCCCTAACCCTCAAGGGGCGTACAATCTAAGGTCCCTAACCCTCAAGGGGCGTACAATCTAAGGTCCCTAACCCTCAAGGAGCATACAATCTAAGGTCCCTAACCCTCAAGGGGCGTACAATCTAAGGTCCCTAACCCTCAAGGGGCGTACAATCTAAGGTCCCTAACCCTCAAGGGGCGTACAATCTAAGGGCCCTAACCCTCAAGGGGCGTACAGTCTAATGTCCCTAACCCTCAAGGGGCGTACAATCTAAGGTCCCTAACCCTCAAGGGGCGTACAATATAAGGTCCCTAACCCTCAAGGGGCGTACAATCTAAGGTCCCTAACCCTCAAGGGGCGTACAATCTAAGGTCCCTAACCCTCAAGGGGCGTACAATCTAAGGTCCCTAACCCTCAAGGGGCGTACAATCTAAGGTCCCTAACCCTCAAGGGGCGTACAATATAAGGTCCCTAACCCTCAACGGGCGTACAATCTAAGGTCCCTAACCCTCAAGGGGCATACAATCTAAGGTCCCTAACCCTCAAGGAGCGTACAATCTAAGGTCCCTAACCCTCAAGGGGCGTACAATCTAAGGTCCCTAACCCTCAAGGGGCGTACAATCTAAGGTCCCTAACCCTCAAGGGGCGTACAATCTAAGGTCCCTAACCCTCAAGGGGCGTACAATCTAAGGTCCCTAACCCTCAAGGGGCGTACAATCTAAGGTCCCTAACCCTCAAGGGGCGTACAATCTAAGGTCCCTAACCCTCAAGGGGCGTACAATATAAGGTCCCTAACCCTCAACGGGCGTACAATCTAAGGTCCCTAACCCTCAAGGGGCATACAATCTAAGGTCCCTAACCCTCAAGGAGCGTACAATCTAAGGTCCCTAACCCTCAAGGGGCGTACAATCTAAGGTCCCTAACCCTCAAGGGGCGTACAATCTAAGGTCCCTAACCCTCAAGGGGCGTACAATCTAAGGTCCCTAACCCTCAAGGGGCGTACAATCTAAGGTATTTACAATAGTAACTAATTTAAACAAATCCGAATTCATGAAACAAAATTTTGCCTGAAATTCGAATCGAATTGGAAACAAATTCGAAGAACAAAATTTAAAACAAATTTGAAATGTAAACATATTGCTGACTATTGCTGATTTCCTTCAAAGGCTGCTTATATTAGTGTTAGAATATAAGCGTCTTCTGAAATTCAAATTTCAAAAAGAATAGAATAAAACAGATTAGAATAGAAAATAAAAGAATAAAAATTAAAAAAAAATAGAATATAGCCATCTTCCAAAATTTTAATTTCGAAATAGAATAAAATAAATAGAATATAGTTGTCTTCCCAAATTTGAATTTCGTAAAAAATAGAATAAAAAAAGAATAGATTATTCTAGAAGATAAAAGAATAGAATAGAAAAAAATAAAATAGATTCGAAAAAATAAAATAGAAATGAATATAATAGAATATAGCCGTCTTCTGAAATTTGAATTTTGAATAGAATAGAACCAACTATACTTTACAATAAATTTTCATTAATTTGATATTTTGTATTCAGATTTGATTAGAATACTTTGAATTCTTTGGAAAAATATTAATTTGATCGAAAATAAATAAAGGAAACAAAATTAACCCCTCGCCTTCAGGAGGATTTCCCCCCCCCCCCTCCCTGACCTGGCAATTTTTTTACGGCGCTGCGTCAATTTAACTAACAATTGCGCGATCATGAAACGCTGCACCCAAATAAAATTTACATCCTTTTCTTCCCATGAATTTGATCACCTCTTTGTTTTTTTATTTTTTGCTCTATAAACAAAAAAGAAGACCAACAATTTTGAGAAAAAAACAATATTTTTGACTCTTTGCTATTAAACATGTCCAGTAAAAAAATAAAATGTTGTCATAAATTTAGTCCAACATGTCTCCCGCTCCGTGTCTCCTGCTCCGTGTCTCCCGCTCCGTGTCTCCCGCTCCGTGTCTTTGCTAAAAAAAAGTCCAAATACGTGTAAATTAATTGGTTTATGTGAAAGTTACAGCGTTTACAAATGGCGGGAAAGATAATGGGATATTATTTTTCTAGTAATGGCGATGATCAGCGGCTTATAGCGGGACAGCGGTGGGCATTCTGACACTGGGGGGGGACTGACTTGGTGTCACTGACATCCCCAGTGACACCTATACAGTGATCAGTGCTAAAAAAACAGCCCTGACACTACTAATGGCACTGGGCAGGAAGGGGTTAACATGTGGGGTGATCAAAGGGTTAACTGTGTGCTGTGTGTGTTTCACTGTAAGCATGCTACTATGCCGAGCCATACAAAGCAGTGTGCAGGAGCTGACAGGGGAGAGATCTGTGTTGTTTACATACAGGTCTCTCCCCCGTCGGAAATTCTCGTAGATCGTCAGGTGCCGGCGGGGAATCACTGGCCGGGACCCAATGATTGACAGCTGAGGCCACGAATGGCTACCCCTACCTGGAACTGCAAAATCACATATATATACATGATTTTGCGCACCTGTGCCGCCCTGCTATAGGGAGGCGCAGAATCGTTACGAATGAAACTCAGCAAAATTGGTAAGTTAACAAATCGAAACAAAATGAAACCATTTTTTTTGTTCTGATCATGTCTAGCAGCCGCTGATCTATGCATTCACGAGTACTGGATCTCTTTGCTTACCCCTTTTGTAAGGGAAGGGGGAGGGATCAACAGTGTAAACAGTACCCTGTGATCAATGTAATGACCAATCACAGTGATCACATGGTACTCAGTGTGACGGGAGTCACTTTGGGTGGGGGGCCCATGGAACCCAGCTCACTTTGGAGAGGTGGGGAGACCCCTGTCTCAGCTCCCCATATCCCTCTTATGTGTAAGTCACCCTGTGCCTGTTAGGGGTACAGGGTGATCTATCCTTATATTGGGGTGGGGGGAGGTTGTGGATTGTTTGGTGTTGTGTGGCTGCATCCCATTGTTCTATTGTCTGTCTTGCTTGGGAGCAAACTATTATGGGATGTATGTGTTTATGTGTATTAGCTTAGTGGGAAGGGGGGGGGGTGTCTCCAGCAGCCCTCCCTCCTAAAGGGACTGTCTTCTGGTATGAAGTTTGAATACCTGTGTGTCTCTTGTTACTAAATGTAGATTTCCCCACCCTGTGTCATTATGCAAGGGGGGGGGTTGTCCCCTGAGTGCAGGGGCGGACTGACAACTCATGGGGCCCCCGGGCAATAGGGGATCATGGGGCCCCTGTGTCCTTGCCCAAACTCAAAAAAGCCTATGAAAAAGGTACCAGGGGCATTTCATGGGGAGTCCTACTGACCCGGGCTCTCGGGCAGTGTCCAAGTTTCCAAATGGTCAGTCCGCCCCTGCCTAAGTGTATATATCTTGTATCTGTGTTCAAATAAAATAGTCTACTTTCTGGTTTACTTCAAATCTGGTGTCTTCTGGATCTTGGGGTAGCAATAGCCCGATTCATTGGTCTCGTGTTCCAGAGCCTGAGAAGCAGCTTCTTGACAGAGATAGCCAGTCGTGGGTGTGTGGGGCCCATTACACTCGGCCACTTGGATGGGCTCAGTGTCATGTCTTTGTGTACCCAGCCAGACAGCCCAGCTCGGTACACTGCGATTACTTGGAGGACTGACTGCCCGACGGCAATTATTATTGTGTATGAAAGGCACTGGATAAATAAAGGGCCATCGATCTGCCATTTCAAGAAGTACCCTGGCAGAAAAGGGGTCAAAGAAGATCAGCTGTCGAATCTGATCCCCATTGTAGTCAGAGGGGCCCGGTGTTAAAAAATCAGTTCCAGCCATTTTCTAGATTCATAGGGAAAGGATTGCCAAAAAACGGCATAGGGGTCTGGCCACTGTCCCGGAGAACCAGTGACTGTCAGTGAATACCAGTGACGGCAGACTGAATACTGAAAACTGAGCAATCAGTGGTCATTGATCTCTCAGTTCTCGATGTAGAGCTGACGAGGGACAGCTGTGGCTGAGATCTCTGCTGCAGCCATCTAGGTATGATTGTTTATCTATTTCCCAAAACTTTTCTTTTAACTTGGATTCTTTTTTTTGTTGCCCATTGGAATGCACTGCTGAATGTCATTTTTTTTATAATGTCCTTAAAATACTCCTACTTTTCTATAGTGTTCTTTGTGGTAAGAATTTGATCCCATATAACCGCTTAGTAACACTGGCTCCTTTGAAATGTCCTGTCCTATCCTCATATCTCCCTTTCCAAATTTTATGGCAAACATATATACCTAAGATCACTAAAAATTCAATGAAGTATAATTTATGGCATACATGATTACTCTGTGATTGCTGTTGCCTAAATTATCCCTTTCTTCCACTTCTGCGATCAGCTCTGCAATCAGCTCTGTTACTAGTAGGTCCAGGAGCATTATTTCTAGTTGGGGCTTCCACCATTTGACTAATGAAATTGCGCTGCATCACATTCAAGAAACAACATGTCTTAGTTGAATGCCTAGTTCCATCTGCCCAATCAATATCAGGATAGTTGAAGCCCCCTATGATTATTGTCCTGACGCCCCGCTATCTCTGACTGTGAGAGAAGATGAGTCTCTTACTCCTCCTTATTGTTAGAGGGCTCATAGCATACACCAACAATTCATGTATCACTTGTTTCATCCCTTTGAAGCTCCACCCACAAAGGCCCCACCTCCTCATTAGTCTTGTTAGCAGTGGCATCCCTCATATTCAACATTTCAATCTCTTGACATACGGGCACACCACTGCCCTTCTTCAGCCTACCCTGTCCCTTCAATACGCCTGGAAGCTGCAAGCCAGCCATGTAAGTTGTCAAACCAGTTTCAGAATTCTAGTTCTTCAATATAGTGCTTCTATTCATTCACAAAAAGTAAACAAACCGTGAATAAAAACACACTGTCAACCATGTCATCCAGCTATGCAGATCCACATCATGAGGGCAGAAGGCATGGTGTGATCAGAAGAAGGGGGAGCATGCTCATTCCCCCTTTACTGGCCTGCCAGGCTGAAAGCTTGGTTATATTTTGGTGTGTATTTTTTAGTGTATCCACGTTTTTTTTCTTGATTTTTGGGTGGGGTTTTCCCTTAAGATCTATACCAGGCCAAAGGGGCCCTCATAGTGGGTTTTTTTTGCTTTTTTTTGGTTTGGGGATCTCATTATTATTATTATTATACAGTATTTATAAAGCGCCAATAGTTCGCTCAGCGCTGTACATTACAAAGGGGGACAGAACATGTGACAGAACAATACCAATACAATGCAAAACATGAGGGGATCGAGGGCCCTGCTCTTTCGAGCTTACAATGTAGGAGGGAGGGGATGGTGGCACAGGAGGAGATAGCTGTGGGGGATGGAGTGGTAGGAAGAGAGGAGGAGGTCGGCAAGTTAGCAGGGGGTGGGGTAGGCTTCCCTGAAGAGGTGGGTTTTCAGGGTGCGCCTAAAGGAGAGGAGAGTAGGTGATAATCTGATGGGTTGGGGCAGGGAGTTCCAGAGGATGGGTGACACCCTGGAGAAGTCCTGGAGGCGGGCATGGGAGGAGGAGACCAGGGAACTAGAGAGAAGGAGGTCTTGTGAGGAGCGGAGTGTGCGTGCTGGGCGGTACTTGGATATTAGGTCAGTGATGTAGTTCGGGGCAGTATGGTGGACAGCTCATTAAAACTCATACCAGACTTGAAGAGCTTGGTATAAATCATGGGGGCAGGAAACCGTCAAGTATAATAGAGGGAGAAAAAACTGGCTTCTGCTGAATAGGCTAAAGGTCCAGTTTGCAAATGAACTCCCCAACAAGCAAAGTTTGGTCTGAACCTGTCTTTGGACTGAACCAGAAGCTTACACGCTAGTGATGACTCAGTGAGTACAACATGAGGCACCAAAGTGTGATCAGCCAACAAATGTCATGTTTATGTTATTTATGTCCTGTAAGTACAGCCAACCATGCCTTAATGTTTTTGTAATTTATAGCAATGTCCAAAGGCCCATGAAACAACTCAAGAAGTAACCTCGGAGAATATCAAAGACTTTTACTCTGCTGTCAGCGATGGCAACTGCAGATCTGAGAGCTGAGCTGGAATGTTCTATCTGTTTGAACATTTATACTGATCCTGTAAACCTGAATTGTGGACACAACTTCTGCAAGGCCTGTATTGATCATGTGCTGGACAAACAAGAGGGGTCTGGAGATTATTTCTGTCCTTTATGCAGAAAACGGTTCAGGAGTCGTCCTGCACTGCAGAGGAACATAACACTGCGTAACATAGTAGATAATTTACTGTCTGCTCAGCCAGATCAGCAGGAGTCTGGGGTCTTCTGTACTTACTGTGTGGACTCTTCTGTACCTGCTGTTAGATCCTGTCTGCTCTGTGAGGTTTCTCTGTGTGATAAACACCTGAGAGTCCACAAAAAGTCCCCAGAACACATCTTATGTGAGCCCACCTTGTCCATGGAGAGCAGGAAATGCTCCATCCATAAGAAGATCCTGGAGTATTACTGCACTGAGGATGACACCTGTATCTGTGTGTCCTGCAGTTTGGCTGGAGAACATCGAGGACACCAGGTGGAGATGCTGAAAGAGGCTTCTGAGAAAAAGAAGGAGAAACTGAGGGATGTTCTGCAGAAACTTCTGATAAAGAGAGAGGAGACGGAGGAAAGAACCAAGAGTTTGCAGGAAGACAAGAGGAAAGCAGAAGAAAATGCAGCTGGTGACACTGAGAGAGTCACTGCCCTGTTTAGAGATCTCAGGAGACATCTGAAGGACCTGGAGAAGAGAGTTCTGAGGGACATCTCCAGGCAGGCAGAGTTGATCTCCATCTCCATGTTGGTTATGATTCAGGGGTTGGAAATAAAGAAGGAGGAGCTGTCCAGGAAGATGAGGGACATTGAGGAGCTGTGTAACATGACAGATCCACTGACTGTCCTACAGGAATCAGACACAGGTGACTTGTGTGATACTGAGGATGGAGATAATGAGGACAGAGAGAGACATGAGGACCTCCTCCATGATGGAGGGGGGCTGGATGTGGCGGGGGTCTTACACACAGGTTTATCTGATATAATAACAGGGGGAAATGTATCCTTCTATATACAGGGAGCTGAAGACATATTACTGGATATAAGCACAGCTGGTAACAAGCTTCATGTATCAGATGACAGAAAAATTTTAGCCTGGTCAGATAGGAACCAGAAGCGCCCACAAACACCAGAGAGATTTACAGATTATCCTCAGGTGTTAAGCAGTCTGATTTTTTCCTCTGGGCGACATTTTTGGGAAGTGGATGTTGAGGGATCACAATTCTGGCGAGTTGGGATGTGTTACCGCAGTATGGAGAGGAAAGATTTTCAAGCAGGAATAGGTAAGAATAACAAGTCCTGGTGTTTGTCCAGGTCTGGAAATCGGTATTTTGTGAGACATGACAGTACAGAGACCCCCTTATCTACAAATATCTCCAGTAATAGAGTTGGGATATATCTGGATTATGAGGCCGGGCAGATCTTTTATGATCTGTGTGACCCGATCCAAAACCTGCACACCTTCACCACCACCTTCACTGAGCCCCTCCATGCCGGGTTATGTGCAGCAAGAGGTTGTATAAAGATAAGTGGGGGGAGATCCTGAGATGTGAGGGGTGGGATTTGTACATTGTAGAGCATGTGGAATGTTTAAATATCACACTTTTTTTAATTTATACACAGAAACCTCTCCTCAGTGCAAAACACATGAAAACCCACTTGGAGATTGCAAAAAAAACACCTGAAGGACCTTCAGACCATGGACCATGAGGAACAATATTCTCTGGTCTGATGAAACCAAGATTGAACTGTTTGGCCACAATTCTAAATGTTATGTCTGGAGGAAACAAGGCATCGATCATCACCTGCCCAATACCATTCCAACAGTGAAGCATGGTGGTAGCAGCATCGTGCTGTGGGGATGGGACTAGGAGACTGGTCAGGGCTGAGAGAAAGCCAAATGGTGCAAAGTACAGAGATAACCTCAATGAAAACCTGTTCCACAGTGCTCAGGACCTCAGACTGGGCCGAAGGTTCGTATTTCAACTTGACAACCATACTAAACGCACAGCCAAGACAACACAGGAATGGCTTAGGGACAACTCTATGAATGTCCTAGAGTAGTCCAACCAAAGCCCTGACTTGAACCCAATGGAACATCTTTGGAGAGACCTAAAAATAGCTGTCCACCGAGGGCCCCCATCCAACCTGACTGAGCAAAGAAGAATGGCAGAAAATCCTCCAATTCAGGTGTGCAAAGCTTGTGGCATCATGCCCAAAAAAACTCAAGGCTGGAATTGCTGCCAAAGGTGCTTCACCAAAGTATTGAGTAAAGGGGCTGAATACTTAAATACATGTGCTGTTTCAGTTTTTTCTTTTTAGTAAATTCACAAACATTTCTAATATTATGATTTTACTTTGTCATTATGGGGTACTAAGCGTAGATTAATGAGAAAAAAAATTAATTTAAACAACTGTAGTATCGGTGTGCAACAAACAACATGAATACTTTATGAATGCACAGTATATACAGAGCATCCAGAAAGTATTCCCAGCGCTTACCTTTTGTTACATTTTGTTGTGTTACGGCCTTATTCCAAAATAGATTAAATTCATTTTTTACCTCCACATTCTACAAACAATACCCCATAATGACAACGTGAAAGAAGTTTGTTTTTAAATCTTTGCAATTTATTAAAAATAAAAAGCGAAAAACCCCATGTAGATAAGTATTCCCAGCCCCCTCCACATGTACATAAGTCTTCCCAGCCTTTGCTCAATCCTTTGTTGAAGCCCCTTTAGCACCAATTCCAGCCTCAAGTCATTTGGAGGATGATGCTACAAGCATGGCACACCTATTTTTGGGCAATTTCTCCCGTTCTTCTTTGCAGGACCTCTCAAGCTCCATCAGGTTGGATGGGGGTGTCGGTGCACAGCCATTTTCAGATCTCTCCAGAGATGTTCAATCGGGTTCAAGTCTGGGCTCTGGCTGGGCCACTCCAGGACATTCACAGAGTTGGCCCGCAGCCACTCCTTTGTTATGTGGGCTGTGTGCTTTGAGTCGTTGTCCTGTTAAAAGATGAACGGTCACCCCAGTCTAAGGTCCAGAGCGCTCTGGAACAGATTTTCATCATGGATGTCTCTGTACATTGCTTCATTCATCTTTCCTTCCATCCTGACCAGTTCCTGCCACTGAAAAACATCCCCACAGCATGACGCTGCCACCACCATGCTTCACTGTAGGGATGGTTATTGGCCAGGGGGTGAGCGGTGCTTGGTTTCCTCCAGACTTGATGCTTGGCATTCAGGCCAAAAAGTTCAATCTTTGTTTCATCAAACCAGAGAGTTTTGTTTCTCATCGTCTGAGAGTCCCTCAGGTGCCTTTTGGCAAACTCCAGGTGGGCTGCCATTTGCCCTTTACTGAGGAGTGGCTTTCATCTGGCCACTCTACCATACAGGCCTGATTGGTGGAGTGCTGCAGAGATGATTGTTCTTCTGGAAGGTTCTCCCCTCTCTACAGAGAAATGCTGGAGCTCCTTCAAAGTGACCATCGGGTGCTTGGTTACCTCCCTGGCTAAGGCCCTTCTCCCCCGATCGCTCATTTTGGCTGGGAAAACTCCCCACTAAGAGGTTATTTAAAATCTGTATTTCTCTCCTCTTCCGCTCCCACCTAACAAGGTGGATTTTGAAGTGCTCCTATATTAAACACATTTATCCACCTGATAAATAACTTAGTTAGTACCACAAACTTTTTCTCCAGCTTTGAATCCAAATGTGACACTGAATGGATGGTGTACTTAAGCTTTTTAGCCAGTCTATGTGTGCAGATATTTATGCAAGATATGTAGAATTCATATGTCACTTACTTTGCCTCTTTTTTTTTTTAATATTTATCTGTATACTTTGTGATTGTTGTTCCTTTAAATATGGGACCACCCCCCCCTCCCCCTGGCCACTACAACTGGCTGAAAGGGCCATCAGTCCCTTTAAGAGGCTGGTGGTGTGTACGTCCCAATGTCCTGACGAAGCTCACAGTCACGCGGGCAAAACGCATTGACGTAGGCAACATCAACAAACCACAGGTCCCGCTAATCATGAATAAACAAAATGAATTCTGAAAACGAATAGGTTCAGTATAACGAATATGACAAAACAAAGTTCTTCAATAAATGACCCACATTGAAGAAAAATATGTTTTAAATATATTTTTAAAATATTCTTCCCAAATATATTGACATATATTTGAAATACTACAATTATAGCCGTATTCAATATAATTCAATATATAAATATATTCTTCAGATCTTTTTTAACATATAAAAAAAAGTCATTTTAACATATATTTTTACATATATTTGTAAATGCATTTCAAAAATGTAGATTAAATGTATTTTTAAAGACATACAGTATATTTGAAAATGTATTTTTAAAAATCTTTTTAATATATTTTGTAATATATAAAAATGCATTTCAACATACAGTGTATATATATATATATATAATATGGCCACAAATGTCGTATTTCAAATATATGTCAATATATTAGGGAAGAATATTTAAAAAATATGTTTAAAATATATTTTTCTTCCATGTGGGGAATGCATGCAAAATGAAACAAAACAAACATTTTCCAGGCATAAAAAAATGTCACTATTCGGGACACCCCCTTTTTATCTTCTACAAATGAGGCCCCATCCAGCGGAGAAAACTTGCATGCAAAAGGTGCTCTTTATCACATTGTTCTGCCCATATTGTTGAAAATAATATATGTAATATACTGCAATGTTATGTGATGTTGCTGCCATCTAGTGGTCAGAGTTAGTTATTATGCCTAGTTATATCAGGACTTGACAGGAAGTGGTCATTTTCAAATAGAGGCAATAACCTCTAACCTGGAAGTTCCTGTCCTCCATTTCATGACTGCTTCTGGATCTAACAAGCAGCATACAGTGAAGCTCCAAGCTATTCCTGGACTTATGGTGGAATTGTCCGTGAGTACTCTCACTGATGGGATGGAGCTGTTGTATAATGTTTAATGTACTGACACATATGTTTTGTTTGTGCTTATGTTGTAGTTTTACAAAGTTATTCAGAACAAAGAATACATACAGATCTGATGTCTCACGTTTCTTGACTTCTGAATTATTGTTAGACTGTCTGACTAGTGTGATACAACAGTTCAATAACACGAAGCAGAACAGTAAAAGGACACCCACGTGGCAGTCTGGAATAAACGGAGACGCCATTACTGCAGCATGAGTCTAAGATCAGGAACAAAGTACCAGGCTGATGACACACTAACCCCGACACAGCAAGGTAGGGACAACATCCCCAGCAAGACAATGCACAGTCACATGTGTCCAGATCTTCACGATCTAGCAAGATGTCCTCAGCAAGTTCCTCAGCAGTTAGAGCTCATGCCAAGGCAGAAGCTGCCCATGTCCAGCTACAGTACACAGAAAAAGAAGCCATGATGATGCAGGAGATAGCAGCTAAGAAAGCCATGATGATGCAGGAGATAGCAGCTAAGAAAGCCATGATGATGCAGGAGATAGCAGCTAAGAAAGCACAAGAAGAGGCAGAATTAGAATCAAAATTGCTTATCCTGCAGCGACAGACTGCAGTTGCAGTTGATGAAGCAGAGGCCGCTGCCTACATGGGAACAAGCCGGTCAGAAAGGGAAAAATCATACGAAGACCCAAAGGTTCCTGGAGAAACCTCTATCCTCTGCAGATTGTACAAGTGAGTACGTCCGGAACCTTACTGATGTACATACAAAGGAACAGTCTCTTAAACCTGAAACAAAGGAATTCAGGCCAAGATCTACAGACCCCCTGGGCAGGCCCAATCAACCACAAGAGGTCAGTGGTCGCCAGCAAACCAAAAATGAAGCACCAGAATCCCCTAGGAACCACAACCTAAAGATTACATGTGCGAACAACAGTGTGCAGTGGATTTCACCAAATATCTCATCCGCAAAGAAATGGTCAGCTCAGGATTTCTCCAATTTGATGACTGTCCTGAAAACTATTGGGCATGGAAAGCTTCATTTCTGAATGCCACTAGAGCTCTTAACTTATCACCAGCAGAAATGCTTGATTTAATGATAAAATGGCTTGGTACCGAGTCAGCAGAGCATGCAAAGAGGATGAGAAGAGCAAACCTGTTCAACCCTGCAGCAGGACTCAACATGACCTGGAAAAGACTAGAAGAAATGTATGGATCCCCAGAGGTGATTGAAGGAGCACTGTTGAAAAAACTTGAAGTCTTTCCTAAGGTGGGCTACAGAGACAACGTGCGGCTACAAGAGCTGAGTGATCTTCTGCTGGAGATAGAATATGCCAAAGAGGATGGCTACTTGCCAGGGCTTTCATATCTGGATAGGGCCAGAGGCACTAATCCCATAGTAGAGAAACTACCTTCAGATCTGCAAGACAAGTGGATGTCTGTGGGAGGTAAATTCAAAGAAGATTATGGAATCCCTTTTCCCCCTTTCTCTGTGTTCTTTAGGTTTGTCTGACAGCAAGCGAAAATCCAAAATGATCCCAGTTTCGCCTTCACCACCAGCGGCAATCGCAAAGACCTCACAGACCTCACGGTAAGACCTCTGTATCCACACACAAAACAGTTGTACCTTCGGAAGTCACAGACTGTCAAAGCACCCATAAGGTACATACGATAGAAAACCCAGATAGACATTGTCCAATACACAAAAAACCACATCCACTAAAGAAATGCAAAGGCTTTAGAAGCAAACCTATTGCAGAGCGGATGTCCTTCCTTAAACAAAACGGCATCTGTTTTAAGTGCTGCGGATCTACTTACCACATTGCCAAAGACTGTAAAATATCAGTGGAATGTACAGAATGTGGCAGTGAGAGACATATTGCAGCTTTGCACCCTGGCCCTGCTCCTGCACCACTAGAGACTGAAAGATCAGGGCAGGGAGAAACAAGAGACCCCACTCTCTTCAGTGATGTCAAATTGCACTGAAGTATGTGGACAAGGCAAGAATGCACGGTCATGCTCTAAAATCTGTTTAGTGACTGTATATCCCACTGGCAAGAGAGAAAGGGCAGTGAAAATGTATGCAGTGCTGGATGAACAGAGCAACAGATCCCTTGCAAAGTCAGACTTCTTTGATACCTTTAACCTTAAGGCAAGTGCAGTTCCATACACCCTAAGGACATGTGCGGGGACAATTGAAACCGCAGGGAGAAGAGCTACTGGCTTTACCATTGAATCCTTTAATAAGAAAGTGCAGTTCTCACTTCATACCCTAATAGAGTGTGGCATGATACCTGATGACAAAACAGAGATTCCCTCTCCAGAAGTAGCCCAGCATCACCCTCACCTCCGCTCAATTGCTCACCTTATCCCAGCTGTTGAGCCAGATGTTTCTATCCTTCTACTTCTTGGAAGAGACATCCTTCAGGTACACAAGGTGCGCCAGCAAATCAATGGACCTTACAATGCCCCCTATGCACAGAGACTGGACCTGGGGTGGGTCATTGTAGGAGAAGTTTGCCTGGGGACAGTGCACCAGCCTGACAACATTAGTATTTTGAAGACATCTGTGTTAACAAATGGACGCACATCTCTTCTCAGTCCCTGTCACAACAGCTTCGTTGTCAAGGAAAGCTTTGGCAGGTCAACACAACACTGGGACTCTTCTACACCATATGGCAAAGCAGAAGTCAATTCCGACATTGAGACAGACAACCTAGGGATTACAGTGTTCTAGAAAACTAAAGATGATAATAAACAGGCCTTCTCTATAGAGGATCAGACCTTCTTACAGATTATGGATAGAGATGACAATCACAGTTGGGTGGCCCCTCTCCCTTTTCGCACACCCAGACGTGTTTTGCCTTGTAACAGGGAGCAAGACATGAAGCGTTTGCATTCACTCAGCAAAACACTACAGAGAAAGCCAGAAGCGAAAAGAGATTTTACTGAATTCATTAAAAGGATGCTGGACAACGATCACGCTGAAGTTGGAGGATCAGTTGAGACAGACAGGGAACGCTGGTATCTACCCATGTTTGGTGTTTACCATCCACACAAACCTAACCAAGTCAGAATAGTTTTTGATTCCAGTGCAGAGTATGAAGGAGTTTCTTTAAACAACGTACTGTTAAGTGGCCCTGACCTAAACAATACTTTGCTAGGGGTCCTTATGCGCTTCAGATAAGAACCCATATCTCTATCAGCAGCTCGCAGGAAAGAACTGTACATTTTCTCAGACGCCTCTACCATAGCGATAGGTGCAGTGGCTTACTTGAAGGTAATTGATGCAGAAAATGTGTGCCATGTTGGATTTGTTATAGGAAAGTCCAAATTAAGCCCTAAACCAGCCCACGCGATTCCTCGTTTAGAGTTGTGTGCTGCTGTACTTGCAGTCGAAATGTCTGAACTAATCATTTATGAACTAGACACTGACTTTGATGCTGTGAAATTCTTCACTGATAACAAGACTGTCCTGGGGTACATTTGCAACACCACAAGGAGGTTCTATCTGTATGTCTCCAACAGAGTGAATAGAAACCGGCAATCTGCACACCCAGATCAGTGGTTCTATGTATCTACAGAGCAAAACCCCGCAGATTTTGCCACTAGACCTACTCAAGCAGCATGCCTGCAGGACTCTATATGGTTCTCAGGCCCATCCTTTCTGCACCAACCACACTGTGAGGATATAGACACTGCTAACGTTTATCCACTCATAGAGCCCGAAGCTGACCCTGAAATCAAATCAGAAATTACAAGTTTCAGTACCAAAGTTTCTGAAGCACTTCATTCACATTGCTTTGAGAGATTTTCTTGCTGGAAGATATTAGTTAAAACCCTAGCCAGACTCATCCACGTCGCTAAAACCTTCCGGAGGGAAACCAATAGCGATCGGGTCAGAAGGTGGGAAAGTTTCCATGAACAGGTCAATCTAGAAGAACTTTCTCAGGCAAAGTCTGTTATAATTTCTTCTGTTCAAAACGAACATTTCCAGAAGGAAATTGACTGCATCACAAAAGACATTCCCAAAACAAAGCCGTCTTAGGAAGTTCAGGCCCTTCGTAGACAATGGGTTGTTGAGAGTGGGTGGACGTTTGTCTCTTGCCGAACTTCCAAAGGTTGAGAAATGCTGGTATACCGTATATATACTCCGTTTTTGGTGGGATAATGGTTGAACTATGTCATTATAGTTTTAGTCTCAGATTAGCTAGGATTCCATTTTCCTATTTGTGTGTTTTGTCTGCATAGCAGTTGTTACATAGTGTGGGAACTCGCTTCTAAATTGTAGAGCTTCTTCAAAGCACACAGCAACTCGCTTCTTTCAGGGCCTTGTTGCCCAATTTTATTTAAAAGAAAAAAGTTCCAAAAATACAAATGCTTCCCATGCAGGGGTATCCAACATCAAACCAATTCAGCCCTCTGGCTCTTTCAGCTATACCGCTTTATATATGTCTCCTACAGACTCCTTCCACAAGGTTGTTTTTGCACACAGCAAACTTCTAGCACACAGCTAGTCTGGCATCCACCTCTCCTTGGTGAAGCCCACCTGACTCCAAGGCAGAGACCTCCCGTCTGCCGGGGTGGAGCCCTCCTGACTCCTATCTGCCGGGGTGGAGCTCAGAATCATGACCTGGCCTCCACAAAAAGGCCTGCACACACCTGTGCAATCATCGCGCTGGCTGCTCCCAAAATATGGGCCCAGGATTGGAGATTTCATCCCTCCCAAATCTCTTAGAAATCTCCAGGCTACAGGTCCCAAAACAGGCTTTACAAACCAAAGAGGAAACTGATAAACCAGTTTCCTCTGCATTAGGAGATCTGCCTGGAGCCCCTCAACCTGTATGGTTGAGAATCCTGGGTCTCCATCGTGATTTCCACCGTGGCAGGATACCACCCCTTTGAAAACGAGCTGTAGCTCGAAACATGTTAGGGGATCCACCCTACTGACGCCTTTGCTATTGAGGATCCACTAGCCACCAGGGAACTGCCTCACCAGACCTGGATGAGTATATCTGCATTACCCATACATTATATGACTATGTACTCATGATACCACTAGCCACCAGGGTTTCATTTATTGGACCTGGATCTGTATGCAGTGCATGTTGTATTAACCACTAACCACCAGGGAGCCTAATCATTTGGGCCTGGATGTATAGTTTGTCGATGTAAGTTCTGGTTGTTCTGCTTACATCTTGTGTTTTTAATAAACGTACTTCACTATAAGCGCTTTCTTGCCTCCCGGCTCGTTTTTTTAATGAGCTTATGTAAGGTGGCGTTTTGGATTGGAAAGTCAGAGGGAGCTTGGTTAGCGGTGTACCTGTGTCCTGGATGTTCGGATATGACCAGAGGGTGCCCAGGCTATTGACCAGACCATGATGCCCGGTTGCTGTTGAATTGCATACAATGCTCATATTGTGTGTACTTGTGGTAAGCGCACAACCTCACTATCTTCCTATATCTCACCGAATGTGATCTGGAGCAGCATTGGATCATCTCTGTTTTGCTTCTGACTGATATATATGAGTCATTATATGAACTTCTATGTGATTACTTCATATTGTAACAGTCCCTGTGCTTGTCATCTGTTCTCTAGCGCTACATACCCCATTTATAGGATACCGCACTGCCACAATAGGTAGTGGCATAATAAATGATGCCAGGCAGGGAGTGTTCTGCCCATATTGTTGAAAATAATATATGTAATATACTGCAATGTTATGCGATGTTGTTGCCATCTATTCGTTAGAGTTATTATTAGAGATGAGCGAATCGAATCAGGCGAAGTGGAATTCGTTTCGAATTTCAGGAGAAATTCGATTCGCAGCGAATCCGAATTTTTGCCAACTTCGGATGGTCGAATCAAATTTTTCCTGATCGGCCGTTTTCATCCCTTCTACAGCCGGCAAAAATGTCCCTGCAGAGAGCTCCGCTATTTCTGACAGTTCTCTGACAGTTCTTTCACATTTCCAGCGGTTGAAACATTGTATGTATTTGTTTCCATTTAGGATACAGATGTTTTTATTAGGAAACAAATAGATACAATGTTTCAACCGCTGTAAATGTGAAGGAACTGTCAGAGAACTGTCAGAAATAGAGGAACTCTGCAGAAACACTTTTTGCTTTACTGGAATTATTCTTATTTTCATTCTTCTTCTTCTTATTTTCATTCTTCTTTTCATTCTTTTCATTCTTCTTTTCATTCTTCTTATTTTCATTCTTCTTTTCATTCTTCTTTTCATTCTTCTTCTTATTTTCATTCTTCTTTTCATTCTTCTTTTCATTCTTTTCATTCTTCTTTTCATTCTTTTCATTCTTCTTTTCATTCTTCTTCTTATTTTCATTCTTCTTTTCATTCTTTTCATTCTTCTTCTTATTTTCATTCTTCTTTTCATTCTTTTCATTCTTCTTTTCATTCTTTTCATTCTTCTTTTCATTCTTCTTCTTCTTTTCATTCTTCTTCTTCTTTTCATTTTTCTTTTCATTCTTTTCATTCTTCTTTTCATTCTTCTTATTTTCATTCTTCTTTTCATTATTTTCATTCTTCTTTTCATTCTTTTCATTCTTCTTCTTATTTTCATTCTTCTTTTCATTCTTTTCATTCTTCTTTTCATTCCTCTTCTTATTTTCATTCTTCTTTTCATTCTTTTCATTCTTCTTTTCATTCTTCTTTTCATTCTTTTCATTCTTCTTTTCATTCTTCTTCTTATTTTCATTCTTCTTTTCATTCTTTTCATTCTTCTTTTCATTCTTTTCATTCTTCTTTTCATTCTTCTTCTTATTTTCATTCTTCTTTTCATTCTTTTCATTCTTCTTTTCATTCTTCTTCTTATTTTCATTCTTCTTTTCATTCTTTTTATTCTTCTTTTCATTCTTTTCATTCTTCTTCTTCTTCTTTTCATTCTTCTTCTTCTTCTTTTCATTCTTTTCATTCTTCTTCTTCTCATTCTTTTCATTCTTTTCATTCTTCTTCTTCTTCTTCTTTTCATTCTTTTCATTCTTCTTCTTCTTCTTTTCATTCTTTTCATTCTTCTTCTTCTTCTTTTCATTCTTTTCATTATTCTTCTTCTTCTTCTTCTTCTTCTTCTTCTTCTCCTTCTTCTTCTTTGGCCCCGTGACTGCCCAAATGAGTGAAGTGTGCGGTGATTCTAAGATCGACGGCACTCATCTGCATGTCATACTGACTGACAGTATTATTTCTCTTCCCCAGCAGACTCCAAGGGCATTTAAATTAAAGGTACAGTGTTCTGCACTAATATAAAGGCTCTCTGAAGCCTAGAAACCCTTTTTATAAGTAAAATTTGCAGCAAATAAATTTGAATCGAATCAAATTTTTTCGGAAAATTCGGCGAATCAGGCGAATCAAATTTTTGAAAAATTCGCTCATCTCTAGTTATTATGCCTAGTTATATCAGGACTTGACAGGAAGTGGTCATTTTCACATAGAGGCAGTAACCTCTAACCTGGAAGTTCTGTCCTCCATTTCATGACTGCTTCTGAAACCAGCAAGTAGCATACAGTGGAGCTCCAAGCTATTCCTGGACTTATGGTGGAATTGTCCGTGAGTACTCTCACTGATGAGATGAAGCTGTTGTATAATGTTTAATGTACTGACACATATGTTTTGTTTGTGCTTATGTTGTAGTTTTACAAAGTTATTCAGAACGAAGAATACATACAGATCTGATGTCTCACGTTCCTTGACTTATTGTTAGACTGTCTGACTAGTGTTATACAACAGTTCAATAACACGAAGCAGAACACGCACAAGACAGTCCACATTTCAGGTCTATTCCGGGAAAATCCATAGAATCACCCAATGTATCAACCGTTCATATGTGATAGATGGGTTCGTTTGTCCATGTGGGTTTGGTGATTGGGAGGATCATCAAAACTGTGAGATGCTGTCTTGGTCAACACCCCCATAATATTGAAATGGGCAGGATGGATCGTAGTGGTGTTGGATGTCATCAAATATATACCAAAAGGCATAAAAATAAATTCTCTCTGCAAAAAAAAAAATTCAAAAATAGACACGTGTGATTTGTTTCGTGACAAATTGAATTTGGATGAAATTTTCAGAGATTCAGATGTATCCAAATTTCGAAATCACAATAGTAACGAGTTTCAATGAATCCAAAATAAATGATAACAAAACAAATATTTTTAATTTGAAAAAAAAATTAAATTCAGCACAGTGGCTAAATGGTTAGCGCTTCCACCTGGCAGCACTGGGGTTGTTTGTTCAAACCCCAACCACAGCACCACCTGCCTGAAGTTTGCATGTTCTCCCTGTGGCTGCGTGGGTTTCCTCCAGGTACTTCGGTTTCCTCCCACACTTCAAAGACATGCTGGTAGGTGAATTGGCTCCTTTCTAAATTAGCCCTAGTATGTGTATGAATGTGAGTTAGGGACCTTTGATTGTACGCCCCTTGAGGGTTAGGGACTGATGGGAATGTACAATATATATTTATGTAAAGCGCAGTGTAAAATTGACGGCGATATATAAGTACCTGAAATAAGTAAATAAATTTGCAATGGAAACATATTGCAATCAATACAGTAAGGTATAAAAGTGAAATAAGATGATGATTCCTTCTGTTGAATAGCATAGAATCAAAGAAATCAGAAGAGAATACAACAGAATTAAATAGAATAGAATACAAAAGAATAGAATAGACTCAAATAGAAGAGAATAGAATACAACAGAATGGAAAATAATAGAATTAAAGTTATACTAAAGGTTAATTTTTTTTCTGTAACATAACAAACATGTCCGTACTTCCCTGCTGAGTGTAATGGTTTTGCACAGAGCAGCCCCATTCCTCCTCTTCTCAGGTCCCCTGCAGGTGCTCCTGGTTCCTCCTTTCTGTCGGGTGCCCCCATAGCAAGCAGCTTGGTGTGGGTGCATCCCAGCAGGCATGTTCTGTGTGTCCATTTACACAAGAAGCCGTGACTTAGCCCCACCCCCTCTCTCTTGGCTGACTGGCTGTGATTGACAGCAGCAGGAGCCTATAGCTCCCCCCTGCTGTCTCAGCCAATGAGAAGACAGAGACCCAGGACAGCCAAGACTGTCGTGCACATCGCTGGATCGCGATGGGGCTCAGGTAAGTATTGAGGGGGCTGGGGGCACACAGAAGATTTTGAGAGGAGAGGAGAATAGCCGTCTTCTAAAATTTAAATTTAAAAAAATTGAATTTCGAATTTGAGTTTCAGATCGATTTGAAAATAACAAATATACAAAATGATGGGGTGATGGGGCTCAGGTAAGTATTGAGGGGGATGCGGGATCTGCTGCTCATAGAAGGTTTTTTACCTTCATACATAGAATGCATGAAGGTAGAAAGCCTTCAGAGTCACTTTAGATCAAACAGATGAGAATAGAATACAAATGAATACAAGAGGAGAGGAGGGAACAAATATAACCTTCTTCTAAAATTCAAAATTAAAAAAAATTGAATTTCGAATTAGAGTTTAAAATCGATTTGAAAATAACAAATCTACAAAATGAATCCGAATATATGAAATGAATTTCGAAACCAATCATTCTAACACAGCAAATATGACTAAATGAAATTATTAACTTAAGAAACTACCGTATTTTCCGGCGTATAAGACGACCCCCTTCCAACGCACACCAAATAAAAATGAAAAAACATCAGATTTGATTTCAATATGGTATACTATTTCAGTATGGTATTCCAATGATGGGGCACTATTCCTCCCACTGACACCAATGATGGGGCACTATTCCTCCCACTGATACCAATGATGGGGCACTATTCCTCCCACTGACACCAATGATGGGGCACTATTCCTCCCACTGACACCAATGATGGGGCACTATTCCTCCCACTGATACCAATGATGGGGCACTATTCCTCCCACTGACACCAATGATGGGACACTATTCCTCCCACTGATACCAATGATGGTGCCCCATCATTAGTGTCAGTGTGTGAGGAATAGTGCCCCATCATTAGTCAGTGGGAGGAATAGTGCCCCATCATTGGTGTCAGTGGGAGGAGTAGTGCCCCATCATTGGTGTCAGTGGGAGGAGTAGTGCCCCATCATTGGTGTCAGTGGGAGGAATAGTGTCCCATCATTAGTGTCAGTGGGAGGAATAGTGTCCCATCATTGGTGTCAGTGGGAGGAATAGTGCCCCATCATTGGTGTCAGTGGGAGGAATAGTGTCCCATCATTAGTGTCAGTGGGAGGAATAGTGTCCCATCGTTGGTGTCAGTGGGAGGAATAGTGCCCCATCATTGGTGTCAGTGGGAGGAATAGTACCCCGTCGTTGGTGTCAGTGGGAGGAATAGCGCCCCATCATTGGTATCAGTGGCAGGAATAGTGCCCCATCATTGGTGTCAGCGGGGAGGAGGAATAGTGCCCCATCGTTGGTGTCAGTGGGGAGAATAGTGCCTCATCGTTGGTGTCAGTGTGGAGGAGGAATAGTGCCCCATCGTTGGTGTCAGTGGGGAGAATAGTGCCTCATCGTTGGTGTCAGTGTGGAGGAGGAATAGTGCCCCATCGTTAGTGTCAGTGGGGGAGAGGAGCGGCTGCTCCTTCTTCCAGTTCGGCCGCTCGATTTTTGCGGGGCCGCTCAGCTCTGCCTCCTCACCGGTGATTGGTCGCCTGTGTGCCTTTCCAGTGCTGGCGCCCAATCACCGGTGAGGAGGCGGAGCCGAGCGGCCGCGTGACCATCGAGCGGCCGAACTGAAAGGAGCAGCCGCGCTTCCTGGACCGGATCGGGACCGGAGCCAGGTAAGGTACAGCAGCCCCTCTGCCCACCCCTGTACTTAGTGTCCGTTGGAGGAGGAGGGGGGGGCGGCGCCACGCCGCCCCTCGAAAAAGTGCCGCCCTGACACCGGCTCGCACCGGTGTATAAGACGACCCCCGACTTTTCAGAAGATTTTCAGGGGTTGAAAAGTCGTCTTATACGCCGGAAAATACGGTAATCCAAAACAAAACAATTTTTCCCGTCATGCAGGTCTCTAGTGAGAGAAATATGCAAAGCAAGAAATATTCAAATGTTCATCTACAAATAAATCAGTGCATGTGACACATAATACATGAAGGTGGTGGTGTGTATGCAAAAAAACACATTTATATCAACAACAATAGGTGAGTAATTCCACCATTTGTAACACCTAAAGTGCAAAATGCTACAAAAATAGGAAGTAAATGTCCAAAAACATGAATTCCACGATATTAAAGTGCACACACATGGCTGACAATCATACAGTCCATAAATCTTCTATAAAGTGCTTCCAATCCAAATGTAGGTGACCATCAGCTACCCACCACACCGCTGTGATTTTGCAGCCTCTTACCAGAGTTATATGACCCCCTTCAGCAGAGTGGTCATACAGGCGCTATAACCAATGGATCCACAAGATCTTGTGAGGAACCACCTGGAAAACTCCAGTTCATTGGGTATGGACTGAACTATAGCAACACCGCTGTCTCTGAACAATGTGTCAGGGCTGGGCTCCTGCTACTCTTTCCTTTCAGTGCTTAGAAGCTGCTCAGATATCAGTTAATTACCAGCCACCCGTTGTCTCCACAGTGACTCACCTGGATACCATTACCTGCCTCATCAGTCCAGCCCACATCAACCAGCCCCTTTTTGCTATTATATCAGCTTAGCTCATTTCCTCCTTGCCCTTGCGTGGTCCATGATCTCCAGTGTGTTCCTGCCTGTGTTCCTGTGTACAATTCAGTCTGGCTGATTTCTCTTCCAGTTCCTGTTCCTGATTTTTGGCTCCAGTCTACACTGACTTCTGGTTTCCTGACCCCGCCTTGTCTGATTACCCGCACTGGCATCCAAATCCTGGGCTTTGTTTTTGACTATGTCCCTGGACTGTTATATTTGCTATTTCATTAAAGGTGTGATTTTTAATGTCACTTTCTGTCTCTGCCTGGTTCATGGTTCCTGGCAGAAACCCACCAGTGGATGCCTACCCCATGTTCTCCTTCTCCTCATCACCACCACACCATTGATATTATTCCTCCTCCCCATGTCCCTCTGTGTCTACTGTGATCTCACAGAGATGGAGTCTGAATAAACTCACCAGGGCATCCTCCTCTTCTTTATCCTGCTGTACCTCACATGTCCAGTCTATTATCTCTTTAAGTGCCACTCTAGCAGAAACACTACAGGAATAGTTACATTGGTGCCCACATTGTCACAGCTTCCCATTCTGGTTGATTGCCTGAATATTTACATTACAAGGCATGCATCATGAAAGAGGAACCACTGATGGGGGGAAAACTCCACCTTCCCCAAGGCTGTCCTCATGCCATACAAGCGCTGGAACTCATATGTGGCCCACTGATGTATGCACCATCGCGGAAGCATGGCCAAGAAAGAGTTCCACCGGATGAGCATATTATATATTAGGCCAGGGGTGGGCAAACTTTTTGACTTGAGGGCCGCAATGGGTTCATATATTGGACCCGGGGGCCGGACCAAGAGTAGATGAATGATGTGTAAGTGTCATTCATAGTAAGTATAGTAATATTCCCCCATAGTAAGCATAGTAATTCATCCCCCATAGTAATTCATCCCCCATAGTAATTCATCCCCCATAGTAATTCATCCCCCATATAGTAATTCATCCCCCATAGTAATTCATCCCCCATATAGTAATTCATCCCCCATAGTAATTCATCCCCCATAGTAATTCATCCCCCATAGTAATTCATCCCCCATATAGTAATTAATCCCCCATATAGTAATTCATCCCCCATAGTAATTCATCCCCCATATAGTAATTCATCCCCCATAGTAATTCATCCCCCATAGTAATTCATCCCCCATATAGTAATTCATCCCCCATAGTAATTCATCCCCCATATAGTAATTCATCCCCCATAGTAATTCATCCCCCATATAGTAATTCATCCCCCATATAGTAATACATCCCCCATATAGTAATTCATCCCCCATATAGTAATTCATCCCCCATATAGTAATTCATCCCCCATAGTAATTCATCCCCCATATAGTAATTCATCCCCCATATAGTAATTCATCCCCCATAGTAATTCATCCCCCATATAGTAATTCATCCCCCATAGTAATTCATCCCCCATATAGTAATTCATCCCCCCTATAGTAATTCATTCCCCATATTAATTCATCCCCCATATTAAGTCCCCAAGTCCCCCCTGTGTCAATTTACTTACCTTTGCTCCGCGCGTTCCTCTCGCCGTGTTCCCGCGCCGTTCCGGTCTTCAGGGCGGACTGTGAGAGGAGCCTAGCTCCCCTCACGTTCGTCACGCTGCCCCGCCTACACACATCCTGACAGCCATTCTGACAGTATCACTCTCCACGGGCCGGATTAAAAGGTCCGTGGGCCGTATACGGCCCGTGGGCCGTAGTTTGCCCATTGCTGTATTAGGCAGTTTGTGGTCATAATTTCACTCAAACGTGTTCTAGGTATGACCATCTTCAATGGCTACAAACTTTTCTGACCTTCCTCAGAAGATACTGTAAGCCAGGCTACAGAAACCTGCTTGCTCAATGGTTTAGCTGGAGATGACAGAGTTGGGTTGGCTGAATCAGAGAATGGGTGAAACCTACCCCTCTACAGTGCTAGAAATGCCAGAAGGTAAACCTCTGACACCCCCTTGAAATGCTTCCACCCACATAGCTTGAGACGGCTGATAGGGCAGGAGCTGGAAGGAGGAAGCTGTTGTCCAACTGTTACTGCCTACCACTCTTGTTTAGGTGTCGTTCACTCTGAACTATGTGGTGATATCTAATGTATCTTTATACAGTACATGTTATACCCAAATGATTGATACTATTCTCATGCTTGATATGCTGCCGACAAGAGACTGCAAATTGCTACAGTGTGGTCTGAGGCATGTGCCCATAAACCTGAGCATTGGGGAAAGGACCAGAGGACAACAGCCTGTAGCCATGGAGCTCTGCCATTCCCTTGAATGACGCATCTGCTCCCTCTACTCAATGACATGCTGCCTCGCTGATATTATGTATTTCCCCCACATTCCTCTGCTCCTAGATTTGGTTACTCTGTCATTTCACAGCCATTGTTTCTCATTTTTAGGGACTCTTTAATGACTGGCATAGTACCACTGGATTGGCGTAAGACCAACGTGGGGCCAATATTTAAAAAGGGGTCAAAATCTTTGATTGTAATTATAGACCTGTTAGTGTAACTTCTAGAGTTGGGAAGATACTGGAGAGTTTAATAAAATACCACATAGAGAAGTTCTTGCTGGAAAACAATATTTTAGGCAACAGACAGCATGGAGTCATGAAAGACAGAAGTTGTCAAACAAATCTGATTTCTTTTTATGAGGAGGTGAGCAAAACCTTGGACAGAGGGGTGGTGGTGGACGTGGTATACTTGGACAGAGGGGTGGCTGTGGACGTGGTATACTTGGACAGAGGGGTGGCTGTGGACGTGGTATACTTGGACAGAGGGGTGGCAGTGAACGTGCTATACTTGGACAGAGGGGTGGTGGTGGACGTGGTATACTTGGACAGAGGGGTGTCTGTGGACGTAGTATACTTGGACAGAGAGGTGACTGTGGACATGGTATACTTGGACAGAGGGGTGGTGGTGGATGTGGTATACTTTGACAGAGGGGTGGCTGTGGATGTGGTATACTTGGACAGAGGGGTGGCGGTGGACGTGGTATACTTTGACAGAGGGGTGGCGGTAAACGTGTTATACTTGGACAGAGGGGTGGCAGTGGATGTGGTATACTTGGGCAGAGGGGTGGCTGTGGATGTGGTATACTTGGACAGAGTGGTGGCAGTAGACGTGGTATACTTGGACAGAGGGATGGCAGTAAACATGGTATACTTGGACAGAGGGGTGGCAGTGGACGTGGTATACTTGGACAGAGGGGTGGATGTGGTATACTTGGACAGAGGGATGGTGGTGGACGTGGTATACTTTGACAGAGGGGTGGCTGTGGATGTGGTATACTTGGGCAGAGGGGTGGCGGTGGACGTGGTATACTTTGACAGAGGGGTGGCGGTAAACGTGTTATACTTGGACAGAGGGATGGCAGTGGACGTGGTATACTTGGACAGAGGGGTGGCTGTGGACGTTTTATACTTGGACAGAGTGGTGGCAGTGGACGTGGTATACTTGGACAGAGGGGTGGCAGTAAACATGGTATACTTGGACATAGGGGTGGTAGTGGATGTGGTATACTTGGACAGAGGGGTGGTTGTGGATGTAGTATAATTGAACAGAGGGGTGGCGGTGGACGTGGTATACTTGGATTTTGCAAAAGCGTTTGACACAGTTCCCCACACACGGCTAATGTGTAAGGTAAAGTCTACAGGCTGGAAAAATCCAAATGTAAATGCAAAGAAAAATGGCTAAAAGATCATATTCAGAGAGTAGTGGTTAATGATTCATACTTTGAATGGTCTAGGATCATCAGTGGTGTACCCCAAGGTTCACTGTTATTAGTGAGGTACCCCAAGGGTCAGTGTTATCAGTGGGGTACCCCAAGGTTCAGTGTTATCAGTGGTGTACTCCAAGGTTCACTGTTATTAGTGAGGTACCCCAAGGGTCAGTGTTATCAGTGGGGTACCCCAAGGTTCAGTGTGATTAGTGGGGTACCCCAAGGTTCAGTGTTATTAGTGATGTACCCCAAGGTTCAGTGTTATTAGTGGGGTACCCCAAGGTTCAGTGTTATTAGTGGGGTACCCCAAGGGTCAGTGTTATCAGTGGGGTACCCCAAGGTTCAGTGTTATTAGTGGGGTACCCCAAGGTTCAGTGTTATTAGTGGGGTACCCCAGGGTTAAGTGTTGGGACCCTTACTTTGTAATATATATATAAACAATATGGGGTGTGAGATTATAAATCCCATTTCAGTCTTTGCAGATGACACCAAGCTGTGCCGGGAATAACGTCCTTCCAGGATGTCTCCAACTTACAAGCCGACCTCAATGCTCTGTGTAATTGGGGAACTATGGGGCCAATGAGGGTTAATGTTCATAAATGTAAGGTTCTGCACTTGGGGGCTAAGAACATGCATGAATCATACATACTGGGGGGGTACAACTGGGGGGGGGGCAATGGTGGAGAAGGATCTGGGGGGGGGTCAATGATGGAGAATGATCGGGGGGGGTCAATGGTGGAGAAGGATCTGTGAGTTCTGGTAGATCACAAGCCTAATAATGGCAGCAATGCCAAGCTGCGGGTTCTAAAGCGAGAAAAATCCTCTCTTGTATTAGGAGAGGTATAGACTCCAGAGAGAGAGATATCCCCCCCCCCTCCCCCGGTACAAAACATAGGTAAGATCTCATCTGGAATATGCAGTTCAGTTTTGGGCTCCAAATCACAAAAATAACATTGGGGAACTGGAGGAAGTACAGAGAAGAGCAACCAAACTGATAGGAGGCATGGAGGAGATCAGCTATGAGGAAGGATTAGAGGGACTGAATGTATTCTCTACTGAGAAGAGGAGATTAAGGGGGGATATGATCTCCATGTATAATACATAAGGGGGGATATGATCTCCATGTATAATACATAAGGGGGGATATGATCTCCATGTATAATACATAAGGGGGGATATGATCTCCATGTATAATACATAAGGGGGGATATGATCACCATGTATAATACATAAGGGGGGATATGATCTCCATGTATAATACATAAGGGGGATATGATCTCCATGTATAATACATAAGGGGGATATGATCTCCATGTATAATACATAAGGGGGGGTATGATCTCCATGTATAATACATAAGGGGGGATATGATCTCCATGTATAATACATAAGGGGGATATGATCTCCATGTATAATACATAAGGGGGGATATGATCTCCATGTATAATACATAAGGGGGGGATATGATCTCCATGTATAATACATAAGGGGGGATATGATCTCCATGTATAATACATAAGGGGGGATATGATCTCCATGTATAATACATAAGGGGGGATATGATCTCCATGTATAATACATAAGGGGGGATATGATCTCCATGTATAATACATAAGGGGGGGATATGATCTCCATGTATAATACATAAGGGGGGATATGATCTCCATGTATAATACATAAGGGGGGATATGATCTCCATGTATAATACATAAGGGGGGATATGATCTCCATGTATAATACATAAGGGGGGATATGATCTCCATGTATAATACATAAGGGGGGATATGATCTCCATGTATAATACATAAGGGGGATATGATCTCCATGTATAATACATAAGGGGGGATATGATCTCCATGTATAATACATAAGGGGGATATGATCTCCATGTATAATACATAAGGGGGATATGATCTCCATGTATAATACATAAGGGGGGGATATGATCACCATGTATAATACATAAGGGGGGGATATGATCACCATGTATAATACATAAGGGGGATATGATCTCCATGTATAATACATAAGGGGGGGATATGATCACCATGTATAATACATAAGGGGGATATGATCTCCATGTATAATACATAAGGGGGGGATATGATCTCCATGTATAATACATAAGGGGGGTATGATCTCCATGTATAATACATAAGGGGGGATATGATCTCCATGTATAATACATAAGGGGGGATATGATCTCCATGTATAATACATAAGGGGGATATGATCACCATGTATAATACATAAGGGGGGGGATATGATCTCCATGTATAATACATAAGGGGGGGGGATATGATCTCCATTAGAGATGAGCGAATCGAACATGACGAAGTGGAATTCATTCCGAAGATTTGGAAAAATTCGATTTGCGACGAATCCGAAGATTAGCAAATGGCGGCGACATGTGTGGCGACGGAGAAAATGGACAGAGAAGATGGGGCGGGGATCTCTGGGAAGGCGCGCAGACAAGGCGCGCTGACCCATAATGCATTCATGACATGTGATCGCATTAGCCAATCAGCAGCCAGCCAGCACTGTGTAATGGTGGAGCTATAAATCGCGGCTATCTTAGAATTCTCCATTAGCCTCCGGTCTTTCAAGAGAGACAGACCTGTGTGTATTAAGGGACAGAGTTAGGGCCACAGAGACTTTAGGGCCACAGAATCGTTACTCAGGGACACAGAATCGTTACTCAGGGACACAGAATCGTTACTCAGGGACACAGAATCGTTACTCAGGGACTTCCGTCTTATGGATGGAAGTACGACGGTATATGATCTTCTTCGCACCCACGGCATCACCTCATAGAATCTCTGCATTGCATCTGCAATCACAACGCTGACTTCCCGGATCGCCACTCTGCCATTGGACTCTTGATAGTCGTCTCCCCACACTGCTGCTGGGGGGACTTTTTAACATAGGCCTCTGTATGGCCTTCAATTTAAGCTGCTTACGCTTCGCCACTCTGCCATGGGCCCCTGTACCGCCTCCTCTTGCTGCTGCCAGGTCCAGAGTGTGTCATGGGTCCCTGTACGGCCTCCCATTGCTGCTGACTTCATCGCCAGACTCTGCCATGTGCCACTTTCAGGTCTCCTTACACTGTTGGTGGGTTCCATTTTGTGATAGGGTGCTGTATGGCCTTCCATTGCTGCTGCCTCCACCGCCACCCTGCGCCATGTGCCTCTGTCGTCTGCTCACGCTGCTGACGGCTTCCGCTTTTTAACCTAGGCCTGTGTTTGGCTTCCGAATAATGCTGCCTACACCGCCACCCTGCGCCATGTGCCTCTGTCGTCTGCTCACGCTGCTGCCAGGTCCATACTGATTCATGGCCCCCTGTACCGGCTCCTCATGAACGTGGTTCAGCGGGTTTGCATCACTTAACGGCAAATCGTTGACAAACGCTGGGACGTTCAGTGTTGTGCGCATTAAGCCAGACACCAAAGGGCAGCACAGACCTGTTATTACTCGCTCAAGCATGGCTGAACAAAACCAGTCTCTACCACAAATTGGACCCAGACCTGCCCAGGGTCTCGTAAGTAGATTGCACGGAGGAGTAGAGTTCGTTATTGGAATTAACTGTGAGAGACTTTTAAACCTAGGCCTGTGTATGGCCTTCAATTGAAGCTGCTTCTGCTCCGCCACTCTGCCATTGGACTCTTGATAGTCGTCTCCCCACGCTGCTGCTGGGGGGACTTTTTAACATAGGCCTCTGTATGGCCTTCAATTTTAGCTGCTTACGCTCCGCCACTCTGCCATGGGCCCCTGTACCGCCTCCTCACGCTGCTGCCAGGCCCGTAATCTGCCATGGGCCCCCGTACCGACTTCTCATGCTGCTGCCAGGCCCGTAATCTGTCATGGGCCCCTGTACCGCCTCCTCATGCTGCTGCCAGGTCCAGAGTGTGTCATGGGTCCCTGTACGGCCTCCCATTGCTGCTGTCTCCATCGCCACACTCTGCCATGTGCCACTTTCAGGTCTCCTCACACTGCTGGTGGGTTCCATTTTGTCATAGGGTGCTGTATGGCCTCCCATTGCTGCTGCCTCCACCGCCACACTGTGGCTCCAAACACTGGTTTTGGCCCCGTGACTGGCCAAATGAGTGAAGTGTGCGGTGATTCTAAGATCGACGGCACTCATCTGCATGTCATACTGACTGACAGTATTATTTCTCTTCCCCAGCAGACTCCAAGGGCATTTAAATTAAAGGTACAGTGTTCTGCACTAATATAAAGGCTCTCTGAAGCCTAGAAACACCCTTTTTATAAGTTAAATTCGCAGCGAATATATTCGGCTCGAAGCAAATTTATTCCGCGAATTCGGCGAATCAGCCGAACCGAATTTTTAAATAATTCGCTCATCTCTAATCTCCATGTATAATACATAAGGGGGGATATGATCTCCATGTATAATACATAAGGGGATATGATCTCCATGTATAATACATAAGGGGGGATATGATCTCCATGTATAATACATAAGGGGGGATATGATCACCATGTATAATACATAAGGGGAGATATGATCACCATGTATAATACATAAGGGGGGACATGATCTCCATGTATAATACATAAGGGGGGATATGATCTCCATGTATAATACATAAGGGGGGATATGATCTCCATGTATAATACATAAGGGGGGAGATGATCTCCATGTATAATACATAAGGGGGGGATATGATCTCCATGTATAATACATAAGGGGGGGATATGATCTCCATGTATAATACATAAGGGGGGATATGATCTCCATGTATAATACATAAGGGGGGATATGATCTCCATGTATAATACATAAGGGGGGGTATGATCTCCATGTATAATACATAAGGGGGGATATGATCTCCATGTATAATACATAAGGGGGGATATGATCTCCATGTATAATACATAAGGGGGGGGGATATGATCTCCATGTATAATACATAAGGGGGGATATGCTCTCCATGTATAATACATAAGGGGGGGATATGATCTCCATGTATAATACATAAGGGGGGATATGATCTCCATGTATAATACATAAGGGGGATATGATCACCATGTATAATACATAAGGGGGGGATATGATATCCATGTATAATACATAAGGGGGGGATATGATCTCCATGTATAATACATAAGGGGGGGATATGATTTCCATGTATAATACATAAGGGGGGATATGATCTCCATGTATAATACATAAGGGGGGGATATGATCTCCATGTATAATACATAAGGGGGGGATATGATCTCCATGTATAATTCATAAGGGGGATATGATCTCCATGTATAATACATAAGGGGGGATATGATCTCCATGTATAATACATAAGGGGGGACATGATCTCCATGTATAATACATAAGGGGGATATGATCTCCATGTATAATACATAAGGGGGATATGATCTCCATGTATAATACATAAGGGGGGGATATGATCTCCATGTATAATACATAAGGGGGGATATGATCACAATGTATAATACATAAGGGGGGATATGATCTCCACGTATAATACATAAGGGGGGATATGATCTCCATGTATAATACATAAGGGGGATATGATCTCCATGTATAATACATAAGGGGGATATGATCTCCATGTATAATACATAATGGGGGGATATGATCTCCATGCATAATACATAAGGGGGGGATATGATCTCCATGTATAATACATAAGGGGGATATGATCACCATGTATAATACATAAGGGGGGATATGATCTCCATGTATAATACATAAGGGGGATATGATCTCCATGTATAATACATAAGGGGGATATGATCTCCATGTATAATACATAAGGGGGATATGATCTCCATGTATAATACATAAGGGGGGATATGATCTCCAGGTATAATACATAATGGGGGGATATGATCTCCATGTGTAATACATAAGGGGGATATGATCTCCATGTATAATACATAAGGGGGGATATGATCTCCATGTATAATACATAAGGGGGGATATGATCTCCATGTATAATACATAAGGGGGGATGTGATCTCCATGTATAATACATAAGGGGGGATATGATCTCCATGTATAATACATAAGGGGGGATATGATCTCCATGTATAATACATAAGGGGGATATGATCTCCATGTATAATACATAAGGGGGATATGATCTCCATGTATAATACATAAGGGGGGATATGATCTCCATGTATAATACATAAGGGGGGATATGATCTCCATGTATAATACATAATGGGGGGATATGATCTCCATGTGTAATACATAAGGGGGATATGATCTCCATGTATAATACATAAGGGGGATATGATCTCCATGTATAATACATAATGGGGGGATATGATCTCCATGTGTAATACATAAGGGGGATATGATCTCCATGTATAATACATAAGGGGGGTTATGATCTCCATGTATAATACATAAGGGGGGATATGATCTCCATGTATAATACATAAGGGGGGATATGATCTCCAGGTATAATACATAATGGGGGGATATGATCTCCATGTGTAATACATAAGGGGGATATGATCTCCATGTATAATACATAAGGGGGGATATGATCTCCATGTATAATACATAAGGGGGGATATGATCTCCATGTATAATACATAATGGGGGGATATGATCTCCATGTGTAATACATAAGGGGGATATGATCTCCATGTATAATACATAAGGGGGATATGATCTCCATGTATAATACATAATGGGGGGATATTATCTCCATGTGTAATACATAAGGGGGATATGATCTCCATGTATAATACATAAGGGGGGTTATGATCTCCATGTATAATACATAAGGGGGGATATGATCTCCATGTATAATACATAAGGGGGGATATGATCTCCAGGTATAATACATAATGGGGGGATATGATCTCCATGTGTAATACATAAGGGGGATATGATCTCCATGTATAATACATAAGGGGGGATATGATCTCCATGTATAATACATAAGGGGGGATATGATCTCCATGTATAATACATAAGGGGGGATGTGATCTCCATGTATAATACATAAGGGGGGATATGATCTCCATGTATAATACATAAGGGGGGATATGATCTCCATGTATAATACATAAGGGGCATATGATCTCCATCTATAATACATAAGGGGGGATATGATCTCCATGTATAATACATAAGGGGGATATGATCTCCATGTATAATACATAAGGGGGATATGATCTCCATGTATAATACATAAGGGGGATATGATCTCCATGTATAATACATAAGGGGGATATGATCTCCAGGTATATTCCATTTCATCAACTCCGCAACACGAACAGTTTATAATCTACAATTATAATTATACTGTATGAAATGACTGCCCTGACCTTTATTTCCCAAACTTTGCTGTTTCTCAGATTCCCTCCCATCAAGATCCCCCTCCACCCCATCTTCACTCAGATCCCACTCCAGATCCACGCAGATCCCCCCCACTTCACTCACTTATCACTTCACCTCCCTTTCTACTAGATCCCCTTCACCTTCCTCGCCAATGAGATCCCCCTTTACCTGTCATTCACCCAGATTCCCCAAAACCCTCTCTCCACCTAGATCTCCCTCCACTCAGTTCCCTCTCCACCTCTTGTTCAACCAAATCATCCACCACCAACCTCCCACCTAGAACCCTTAAACCTCCTCTCCACCCAGATCTCACTCCAGATCCATATCCACCCAGGTTTCCACACAGATCCCACCCAACTCCACCTAGGTAATCTTTCACCTCCCTCTCCACCTGATCGCCTTCACCTTTATTTCCAAACAGATCCCCCTTCACCTCTCATCCACCCAGATGCCTCAAACCCCTCTCTCCACCTAGCTCTCCCTCCACTCCTCCACTCAGTTCCTTCTCCACCTCTTCTTCAACCAGAACATCCACCACTAACTTCCCACCTAGAGCCCTTAAACCTCATCTCCACCCAGATCCCACTCCAGATCCATATCCACCCAGGTTTCCCCCCAACCACCCAGATTCCACTCAACTCCACCTAGGTATCATTTCACCTCCCTCTCCACCTGATCGCCTTCAGCTTCCTCTCCAACCAGATCTCCTTCACCTCTCATCCACCCAGATTCCCCAAAACCCTCTCTCCACCTAGATCTTCCTCCACTCCTTCTCCACTCTGTTCCCTCGCCACCTCTTTTTCATCCAGAACATCCACCACCAGTCTCCCGCCCAGAGCCCTTAAACCTCCTCACCACCTAAATCCCACTCCAGATCCATATCCACCCAGGTTTCCTCCCAACCACCCAGATCCGACTGAACTCCACTTAGGTATCTTTTCACCTCTCTCTCCACCTGATCACCTTCACCTTTCTCTCCAACCAGATCCACCTTTACCTCTCATCCACCCAGATCCTCTGAAACCCTCTCTCTACCTTGATCTCCCTCCACTCCTTCTTCACTCAGTTCCCTCTCCACCTTGTCTTCAACCAGAACATCCACCACCAATCTCCTGCCCAGAGTCCTCAAACCCCCCTCGCTCACCTAGATCCCACTCTAGGTCCATATCCACCCAGGTTTCCCCCAAACCACCCAGATCCCACTCAACTCCACCTAGGTATCTTTTCACCTCCCTCTCCATCTGATCGCCTTCACCTTTCTCTCCAACCAGATCCCCCTTTACCCTTCATCCACCCAGAACCTCTGAAACCCCCTCTCCACCTAGATCTCCCTCCACTCAGTTCCTTCTCCACCTCTTCTTCAACCAGAACATCCACCACCAACCTCCTCCCAAATCCTTGTCTACTCAGATCACTGCATTTGCCAGACTCACTCGGAGCTCCATGAACTGGTATCCTTCAGGGACACAAATTCAACTGCAGATCCATCTGTAGCGCAAACATAGAGTAGGGATGAAATTCAAGTTCAGGTCTGTCATGACCCAGCCAAGAGTAAGTAGATCTGGTTCATGTTTTCATAAAAACATTTAACACCACAGTCCAAGTCTCTCATGATCCAGGAAATATTTCATTTAGAATACGCAGGACATTTTTAGGAAGGCCACATTTTTAATCTGTATCCATTACAGTGGAAGTCAATTAACTTCAAAGTGTGTTCTCCCAGGACAACAGACTTTGCATCTGAATGAACACACTTTGGAGGCAAAAAGTCTGACCAGACTCTGAGGCAAATGTATGTATTTAAATATTCAAAATTCTGAAAAGTGTCATATCTTCCACCCTGTACAGTGCACCATTATAAAACTTTCTGCAAAAGCCTGGTTGTACAGAGGTGAGATGTTAGATATCAAACATGGCAGATTCATAATAAAATTTGGGAGAATTATTAGTATTTGTGTTTTTTTTTCATTAATATTTTAATTGGAAATTTCCAAATTAGATGTAACTAGAGATGAGCGAATCGAACCAGGCGAACCGGAATTCGATACGAATTTCAGGAAAAATTTGATTTGCGTCGAATCCGAAATTTTGCCTACTTCGGGTGCGCGAATCGAAATTTTCCCGATCAGCCGGCAAAAGTGTCCCTGCAGAGAGCTCCGCTATTTCTGACATTTCTCTGACAGTTCCTTCACATGTACAGCGGTTGAAACATTGTATCTATTAGTTTCCATTTAGGATACAGATGTTTCAACCGCTGTACATGTGAAGAAGCTGTCAGAGAACTGTCAGAAATAGAGGAACTCTGCACATACACTTTTTGCCGGTTTGGAATTCTTATTTTCATCCTACTTCTTCTTCTTCTTCTTCATCCTCATCCTCATCCTCAGAAGAAGAAGAGGATGAGGATGAGGATGAAGAAGAAGAAGAAGAAGAAGAAGAAGTAGGATGAAAATAAGAATAATTCCAAGCCGGCAAAAAGTGTATGTGCAGAGTTCCTCTATTTCTGACAGTTCTCTGACAGCTTCTTCACATGTACAGCGGTTGAAACATCTGTATCCTAAATGGAAACTAATAGATACAATGTTTCAACCGCTGTATGGAGTGAATGTCCCAGAACTGTCAGAAATAGTCTATTTCTGACAGTTCTATGACATTCCCTCCATACAGCGGTTGAAACCGCTGTATGGAGTGAATGTCCCAGAACTGTCAGAAATAGACAGAAACTGTCACAGAACTGTCCTTCTTCTCATCCTTCTCCTTCTTCTCATCCTTCTTCTCATCCTTCTTCTCATCCTTCTCCTTCTTCTCATCCTTCTCCTTCTTCTCATCCTTCTCCTTCTCCTTCTTCTCATCCTTCTCCTTCTTCTCATCCTTCTTCTCATCCTTCTCCTTCTTCTCATCCTTCTCCTTCTTCTCATCCTTCTCCTTCTTCTCATCCTTCTCCTTCTCCTTCTTCTCATCCTTCTCCTTCTCCTTCTTCTCATCCTTCTTCTCATCCTTCTCCTTCTCCATCTTCTCATCCTTCTCCTTCTCCTTCTTCTCATCCTTCTCCTTCTGCTTCTCCTTCTCCTTCTTCTCATCCTTCTCCTTCTTCTCATCCTTCTCCTTCTTCTCATCCTTCTCCTTCTCCTTCTTCTCATCCTTCTCCTTCTTCTCATCCTTCTTCTCATCCTTCTCCTTCTTCTCATCCTTCTTCTCATCCTTCTCCTTCTTCTCATCCTTCTCCTTCTTCTCATCCTTCTCCTTCTCCTTCTTCTCATCCTTCTCCTTCTTCTCATCCTTCTCCTTCTCCTTCTCCTTCTTCTCATCCTTCTCCTTCTCCTTCTTCTCATCCTTCTCCTTCTCCTTCTCCTTCTTCTCATCCTTCTCCTTCTCCTTCTTCTCATCCTTCTCCTTCTCCATCTTCTCATCCTTCTCCTTCTCCTTCTTCTCATCCTTCTCCTTCTCCTTCTTCTCATCCTTCTCCTTCTCCTTCTTCTCATCCTTCTCCTTCTCCTTCTTCTCATCCTTCTCCTTCTCCTTCTTCTCATCCTTCTCCTTCTTCTCATCCTTCTCCTTCTCCTTCCTCATCTCCAAGGGCATTTAAATTAAAGGTACAGTGTTCTGCACTAATTTAAAGGCTCTTTGAAGCCTAGAAACCCTTTTTATAAGTCATCTTCGTAGCGAATAAATTCGCATCGAATCGAATTTCTTCCTGAAATTCGCCGAATCAGCCGAATCGAATTTTTGAATACTTCGCTCATCTCTAGATGTAACTAAACAAAAAATAAAATAGTATATACCAAAATGAATGTACAACATAAAAGGGACTCAATTCCAATCCACTAATAAAGATTCCTTTAACTGCATTGGTACTACAACATTGTATCTAATATCTTGCAGTGTTAGTCATTATAGCAAATATGTAAGTAGGTAATTATTAACTAATTTCTCATCTATAGTGGAAGCATTCAGGAGTAGATAGCATTCAACTTATAACTAAGTAACCCTTAGGGGTATACCACTATACATTGTGGAAGAGTAAAACATAAAATAAAGAATACAGTATAAAGGAAAGAGGAAAAAAAAGACATATCTATCTGTCTATCTATCTGTCTGTCTGTCTGTCTGTCTGTCTGTCTGTCTGTCTGTCTGTCCGTCCGTCCGTCCGTCCGTCCGTCCGTCCGTCCGTCTATCTATCTATTATCTATCTATTATCTATCTATTATCTATCTATTATCTATCTATCTATCTATCTATCTATCTATCTATCTATCTATCTATCTATCATCTATTATCTATCTATCTATCTATCTATCTATCTATCTATCTATCTATCTATCTATCTATCTATTATCTATCTATTATCTATCTATTATCTATCTATCTATATATCTATCTATCTATTGTCTATCTATCTATTTATCTATCTATCTATCTATCTATCTATCTACCCATCTATCTATCTATCTATCTATCTATCTATCTATCTATCTATCTATCTATTATCTATCTATCTATCTATTATCTATCTATTATCTATCTATTATCTATCTATCTATTATCTATCTATCTATTATCTATCTATCTATCTATTATCTATCTATCTATCTATCTATCTATCTATCTATCTATCTATCTATCTATCTATTATCTATCTATCTATCTATCTATCTATCTATCTATCTATCTATTATCTATCTATCTATCTATCTATCTATCTATCTATCTATCTATCTATCTATCTATCATCTATTATCTATCTATCTATCTATCTATCTATCTATCTATCTATCTATCTATCTATCTATCTATCTATCTATTATCTATCTATTATCTATCTATTATCTATCTATCTATATATCTATCTATCTATTGTCTATCTATCTATTTATCTATCTATCTATCTATCTATCTATCTATCTACCCATCTATCTATCTATCTATCTATCTATCTATCTATCTATCTATCTATCTATCTATTATCTATCTATCTATTATCTATCTATCTATTATCTATCTATCTATCTATCTATCTATCTATCTATCTATCTATCTATTATCTATCTATCTATCTATTATCTATCTATTATCTATCTATTATCTATCTATCTATTATCTATCTATCTATCTATTATCTATCTATCTATCTATCTATCTATCTATCTATCTATCTATCTATCTATCTATTATCTATCTATTATCTATCTATCTATCTATCTATCTATCTATCTATCTATCTATCTATCTATCTATCTACCTATCTATCTATCTATCTATCTATCCATCTATCCATCTATCTATCTATATCAAAAAAAAAAATAATATAAAAAATAAAGAAAAGAATCCTGTATATTGATAATAATATTAAGTATCTGTTGTCTGTCAATAGTTTGGGGGTTTATAATATTGAAGATCCTTAGAATTTTTACAAACCATTTACAAGTGAACTTGTTAACACTAGGAATCATTTAGTTGAATTTTTAGTTTGCCTACAAAATGCTTTTGATTTGCTTTCGTATACCATTCAGTGTATAGGAATGATGTCATCATTTGGGATATTTCAGATATTGACAATGAGTGTTCCATGAAGCATTGCCAACGGTGAAAGAATCACTTAGTAGAACTGAAAGCTTGTGTTATTGTGTCCATTTTTTCTATATACATCAAAGATTTCAGCTCTCTTTTCAGAAGCAGTTAGTTTTGGAGCGTTTGGTGATGTCCAGGATTTTAATATGGTTCTACGATCTGTCATCAGACATAGTGACAGCCATGCTGGTATCATAATTGGTTTTGAAGGTATTGATGACGAAGAAGAATCAAGATATTCAAAAAGGATATTTTGATTGTATCCTTGATATACCATGTATGTAGATTAAAATCTGAAGGTAGATATTTGGGAGAAGCTCCATATTCTATGCAGTAGAGTGGGTAATATTTGAGTGGTTTTAAGCTGGTACTGTTTCTGCATGGTCTAAAGCATCAGTGTTTAGCGTGGTCACCTAGCAGAACAATGGCTGAAACCATTTCTCTCTCTTCCTGGCCTTCCATCCTGGAAGCTGGTCTGCATTCTCAGGTGAGGGTCCGGTATGTATGGATTTTGGGGGCCTCACACAATTTTTTGGAGTACAGTCACCCTTATTAGCAATACCAGACTTGAAGGGCCTAGTATGAATTATGTTGAACTCCTGCAACATTTTTTCTTTTGTGGGGGGTCCCCAGATAACATCTACTCCAGACCTCCATCTAGGGTAAGGGTCTGATACAAATGAAGGCTTTTTTATTTTACAAACAGAATATACCAGCTGGGAGATGTTTTTTACCACTACACAGCCAGGGTCAGAGCATCTTCCAAGGAAGTTAATTAGATTGAGTTTTTCATTTTATAGTTTTAATTTTAGAATTAATGCTATGGATACTACCAGCAAATCAGAATTTTTCAAAAAATGTGGCTTTTGTACATGTGTCCCCAGGGCAGTGCTCAGCCCCCACCCACAGCATTTTTTGACAATCCCTTGCCTATCAGCCTAAACAATGGCCATTGCTGTTATTTGATAATTGGTTCCTATTGACTGCAATGTGGACCAGATACTCCAAAGTGCTGGAATGCAAATACAGGTTGAGGACTCCTGTCAGGAAACTAGTGCAGTTAATGCTAATTCTTCTACAGTCAATGCTAATTCTACTGCAGATAATTCCAATTTCTGTGCAGTACATGCTCGTGCTCATCTACCAGCACACAGACAAACCCATGCTAATATCCAGCTTGCACTGATACATAGGTCCATTTCTAAGCGCCATTGCACATTGACACTCATGTCTTCCCACATTGGTGCCAAGCTGCCTATTTAAAGGAGACTCTGCTGTGTACTAATGGCTGGATGTTCTTCAGCTTCCCGTGTTCCTGTGTTCCTGTTTGTACTGACTGATCTGATCTTCCATTGCTAACCCAGCTTGCTCCTGACCTTGTTCTGTGGATTCTGGATTGTGACCTCGGCTTGCTTGACTATTCTCTGCCTGATCCCCTGGTGCTGACCTCGGCTTGCTACTGGACCTCACTCTGCTTGCCAACCTGGTACCGACCCCGGCCTGTCTCCTGCCCATGCTGATGTCTCACTGTTGAACCTTGCACCTCTGTCACCACATTCAGGGGTGCTCAGACCAGAGCCGAAAGAGAAGCCCTCTTGTCAGCTCGGCCTTCAAGCAATGTACGTGACAACACCTTTCTATAATGGCAGCATGGTCACTATGTTCACAGCTAAAGACAATGAACGAAGGGGTTTTGGCACAGTTTAGAACTCTCACAGCTGAGAACCATGAACAATCTTGAAAAAATTTTGGACTAACTGGAACAGTTACTATCCATAGCTGGGGACCTTTGGGATTGCAGCTCAGTAATCAGGCTCTACTTACAGACCCGATCAGAGAGATCCAGAATTTAGAGGTTCTGTCCATAGCAGCAAGTAGTCCAACAGCCAGTCCTGGATGACTTCAGGGGCAAGCATCCCCTGGAGCATCAGCAGTCCATTCTCATGTAGGTAGGACCAGGCACCATCTACTACTGCCCAGGCTTTAGCCTATTTACCCTCTTCCCTGACCACCTACTGGGCATACCCCCCAGGGATTGGTCAGAGGGTAGTAAATATTTCAGCTGAAGATTTGAATCTGCCAGCCCCAGGCTCTGGAAGATTCTCAACAGAATTAGTGGGAAACAATCTCACAGCAGACCAGAAGAGACAACCGCACTCCACTGATGACAGATTGAGCCCCCCAAAAAACACTGTCCTCATTGGCCATAGCAAAAAAATAGCCCTCATGGCAAAGTATCTCACTAAAGAGAGAGGGGAAAGGGGAGATAAGCGGCTTAACATTCAACACACGTGGCCTTCCACACCATAAAGAAGTCCAGCAAAAGTAATACAATTAGTATATGTAATTTAACATTTACACAGAGGAAATTTACATAGTCTTTTTTTTCTTCTTTTATCCATAAACCCTATTCCTACCTAAATTCATAAACACAGTTAGTGCAATGAATGTTGATAGGCACTCCTGGTGAAGTTACCCTGTGCAATAAACAGTTAAAGAAATGATCAACAAACACAGTGTCAACAGATGAAGCATCATCCCTGGAGGGATGACAAGAAAGCAATGAGAGATACATCTTATCTAACTAACCCTAACTAAACACTAGAATACTTTGCGTTCTGCCTAACAGCAACAATTCCATAACCAGGGGTTTACGCAAGTCACAAAAGTAACAACCTCAGGTCTCTATGCGCATTCGGGTCCTGACTTTGTGAGACTCAAAGTCCAAAGAACCCAAAAAAAACTGATGTCACTGCAAGAGAACAGAAAAACATTTCCTGTAACCATCGAAAAGCATAAAAGTTCAGCACGACTGAAAATAGGTGAGGGAGGTTCCTCACCTCAAACTTCATGTTGTAGTTTGAGATGACTCATCCTACTGAAATATTAGATGGCCCTCTGACTTGGGTAACAGCTCAGTTCAACTCTTTATAGGACAGCCAGCTCACTGTAGGGTGGTTATCCTTAAAAGTGCCACAGCCAATGTTAAGTATAGAATTTGGGGTCAGGCACCTGAACGTTATGTCTGTCAGGACCTCAAATATTAATGGCCTTCACCTGGGATCTGCCAGCTTCTGGATGACCACCCTGTCCTTGAACATAAACCTCCCCAGGCTGCAGCTACTCTTAATGTCTTAATGTCCTGAAACCTTTTCCAGAACCCGGGGGAGTTGGAATTTTGGTAGGGCCTAGTAATGCTCAAGAAGTTCCATATTTCTCTGTCAACCCAGCCCTGCCACCTCTTATCAACTCCATGGACAGACAGGGGTAGTCATATTAGTAGTCTAGGCTGCCCATTTCTGGATGACCTTTTGGAGCCTTGAAAAATGTGGTAGCTTTGACTTATCCCCCCTTCCCAGAGGGACATATGGATTGTCTGCCTTCTTTACAAACTCTTGGTAGGCCTGTTCCTAGGCTAGGCCTGTGCTAGAATGCAGGGTGGGGATGTCTCAGGGCCCCATTCACCATATAACTGTTCCATGTGCAGCCCCTCTGCACCATGTATAGGTGGGCTATCTGCTCTTGGTCTTGCCTCCTTAGAATCTTGAATAGGGGTGGGATTTGCAACCTGTTCCTCCTTGCCATCTTCCCAGAACCACTCTGACTGAAACTCTCTTAGATGAGTCCCAGTCACTAATCTTGTTGTCACCGTCCACCTTGGAACATTTTTGGGACGGACTCCAACTTCCCCTCCTCCCCACCAGGCTCACTTCATAATATCTTCTGGCTGCTCCACTGTACGGGCCACTGGGACCACCATTGCTGCCAGTTTCTCAGTTTTGTGCTTTATCAGAACTTCCACCTTGTTGCTTAACATGAGAGCCTCCATCACCCTCCTGATGGCTCCTAACTCATGGTGTCAGGTATAGCTGCCTGACATCAGTTCTGGCCCTGGGATTCAATCAGCTCTCCCCTGCTGCACAGTGCTAAAGGTGCTCACTGTTCCATAGTGCATTCCAGCTGGCTGAAATAGTTCTGAAACTTCCATGCAGTAACCAGTACTCCAGTCTACCGCATAGGTAGTAGGCAGCAAGGCCCACAGGGGTTCACTACAGTGTCCACAGTGAACCCACACTTTCACCAGCGCTGTTGGTCTTTTACATTTGGCACATACTAAGCACAGCCACTCAGTTGCATCCACATTCCCCAGCATGAAGCCGCCTCTGTGGACAAGCCACACTCCTCTGTCCACCATCTGCTTCCTACACTCGGCTAACCGATCTACACGCTACACTGTCATGTCTCTCCTGGGCACTATCTCCAACATCTAAAAAACTGAATGTGCACCCCCATCATCCATGTTCACCTCAGCTCTATGCACCACTTCCTGGGTGTACAGCAGCTCTACCTCTCTCCTCCTAGTCTTTTCAGTGTCAGATGCACTTTCCACACAATGTGTCCCTCCCGCTGTATGGATTAACTCCTTACTTTGCAGTGCAAAATGCCACAACATTGGCAGTAGTTTCCTTAGCAACAGAAATAATTTCAGTGCAATATAGTGATCTCATCTCCTTCTCTTTGCATGCGCACATAACAGATAGTCTCCATAGTATTCCAACTCCAGGTCCACTAGTGGTTGCTAATGACAATAACCACATGCATGGAAAGAAATCCCGGACAAGCCCCCATATAAAGTGCTAACCCCGAACGAGCCGCTGGGTTAGCCCAAGTTTTCCTATACAGTGCAGAGGCCAACCAGGCATACAGCAACAGTTCACTCATTCTGTCTCAATAATCAGTCCAAGGGATGTCTTTTCTTTTTTTGAGGATTATTGCTGTAATTTTGAACTGAAGGAGAACATTGGGGAATGGGATACTCCAAAATGCTTGAATTCAAATGCAGGATGAGGACACTTCTTTCTATAGCAGCAGCACAGTCATTACCTTCACAGCTGAAGACCATGAACAAAGGGCTTTTAGCATAGTTTGAAGTAGAACGAAGCAGTCTAAAACTCTCGCATCTGAGAACCATGAACAATCTTGAACAAATTCAGGGCTAAGTGGAACAGTCACTATCCATAGCAGGGAGCCAAGGGGACTGCAGCACAGTAATCAAGCTCTTTTCACAGACTTGATTAGACAGATCCAGAATTTGAGGGTTCTGTCCATAGTGCTGAGTAGTCCAGCAGCCAGTCCTAGATAGCTCCAGGGGAAAGTAACCCCTGAAGCATCAGCAGTATATCCCCCGGCAAGTAGGACCAGGCACCAACTAACTACTCTGACCAGGCTTTAGCCTATTTTCTCCCTTCCCTGGTCACCTACTGGGAGTCCTCAGGGAATGGTAAGAGGGTAGTAAATATTCCAGCTGAGAAATGAATCTTCCACCCTCTGGAAAATTTTCAACAGAACTAGGGGGAGAGTAATCAATCTAACAACCTGTAGAGCCACAGCAAACCAAAATAGACGATCCCTTTCTTCTGATTACAACACCTAGCACTTAACTAGGAGGGTGGAAAACTAATATGGAAACACTTATTTTTTTAAGTATCTATTTGTATGCACTTTATGTACTTTATGGACAATCCAAGTAAAAGACAGATCATTGTTTACCTTAATGCATGTCCAGCATTCCTGCCCCATCTCCTTTATACTTTTCTGAGTCCTATCTCGATCCATTGCTTTGCCCATCTGCAGAGGTGCTGGTCTCTCTCCCTCTCCTCACAGGACAGAGAGGCAGCAATGGACGCTTTTGGCTCCCACTGTTGTCAATCAAATCTACGAGCAGAGAGTGGGAGGTGGGTTGCTGTGTGTGTCTATAGATACACACACTCCAGCTTGTGAGTGAGCCCACAGATGTGCCCCCATTGGTAGCGGCTTCCTATGGTAGCACATTAAGAATAGGAGGAATAGGAGGAACCTGGAACATCAGTGGGGGACCCTAGAAAAGGAGGTTTTGGGGCCACTCTGTGCAATACCATTGTACAGAGCAGGTAAGTATAACGTTTAAAAAAAGAGCCTTTACAAACACTTTAGTTGTAAACCATCACAGGGCTTGTGATAATCTGGTATCAAAAGGATTTAAAGGCGTGAACTGTGAGATCAGCTCAGCCTCGCCCTGTTCCGACAAGCTGCAACTAGTAAAGTACATTTGTAGTTACAGAGATTTTCATTTTCATTTCTCTTCTTCTGTCAGCGATGGCGTCTGCTTATCTGAGAGCTGAGCTAGAATGTTCCGTCTGTCTGAAGATTTATACAGATCCTGTAATGCTGAGATGTTGGCATAACTTCTGCCGGGTCTGTATTGATCGTGTGCTGGATACACAGAGGGGGTCTGGAGGATATTCCTGTCCTGAATGCAGAGAGAAGTTTCCAGATCGGCCTTCTCTGCAGAAGAACATGAACCTACATAACATAGTGGATAATTTCCTGTCTGCTCAGCCAGATCAAGAGGAGTCCGGGGTCTTCTGTGCTCACTGTGTGGACTCTCCTGTACCTGCTGTTAGATCCTGTCTACACTGTCTGGTTTCTCTGTGCGGTAAACACCTGAGAGTCCACAAAAAGTCCCCAGAACACATCTTATCTGACCCCACCTTGTCCATGGAGAGCAGGAAATGCTCCGTCCATAAGAAGATCCTGGAGTATTACTGCACTGAGGATGATACTTGTGTCTGTGTGTCTTGTTGTATGATTGGAGGACATAAAGGACATGAGATGGAGTCACTGGATGAGGCTTTTGAGAAGAAGAAGGAGAAACTAAGGAATGTTCTGCAGAAACTTCTGACAGAGAGAAAGGAGATGGAGGAAAGTGTCCAGAGTCTGCAGGAACACAGGAGGAAAGTAGAAGAAAAAGCAGCTGGTGACACCAAGAGAGTCACTGCCCTGTTTATAGATCTCAGGAGACGTCTGGAAGACCTGGAGAAGAGAGTTCTGAAGGAAATATCAGAGCGGGCAGAGCTGGTCTCCATCTCCATCCGGGATCTGGAAAACAAGAAGGAGGAGCTGTTCAGAAAGATACGTGACATTGAAGAGATGTGTATCATGACGGATCCACTGACTGTCCTACAGGAATCAGACACAGGTGACTTGTGTGATACTGAGGATGGAGATAATGAGGACAGAGAGAGACATGAGGAACTCCTCCATGATGGAGGGGGGCTGGATGTGGTTGGTGTCCTACACATGTTACACACATTATCTGATATAATAACAGGGGTAAATGTATCCTTCTATATACAGGAGGCTGAGGACATATTACTGGATGGAAACACGGCTCATAATAATCTACATATATCAGATGACAGGAAAACTGCATCCTGGTCAGAAACACCAGAGAGATTCCAGTATTATCCTCAGGTGATGAGCAGTCAGAGTTTCTCCTCAGGGAGACATTACTGGGAAGTGGATGTCGGGGAATCAAATAGATGGAAAGTCGGGATGTGTTACCCCAGCATAGACAGGAGAGGATTGCAGTCACTGATTGGATATAATAACAAGTCCTGGGGATTGTACAGGGATGGTAATCAGTATTTGGTAATACATGAAAGAAATAGGATGCCCTTACTTGCTGATATCTCCAGTACCAGAGTCAGGATAGATCTGGATTATAAGGCCGGGCAGATCTCCTTTTATGATCTGTGTGACCCGATCCGACACCTCCACACCTTCACCACCACCTTCAGTGAGCCCCTCCATGCCGGGGTATGTGTGTGGGAAGGTTACATAAAGATATGTGGGGGTCACCAGTAGAGATCAGCTAAAATTCTCTGGGTTCAGTTGGAGCAGGATTCGGCGAACTTCAAAGCGGTTTGGATGCTTAACCCGAACCCCACTGAAAGTCATGAGAACTAAATCTGTAAAAGTCTTTTTAAAAAATTCCTATTCTTTAGGCTAATAGGTAAGAGGGTGTCAAAAAATAGTATGGGGGTGGGGACTGCCCTGGGGAGGAAATATAAAAAAAAAAGTAGAGAAATCCATTCAGTCAAGAACAGTGATTTTTTTTAAATGCTTAATGGCAAAGAGGACATGCACCACCCCCCCCCCCCCCCCCATCCTGAACCATACCATTCAACACGGGGGGTGATTTTTCTTTGCGAGTTACCTTCCGGACAAACACCTTGTCCCCAAATTAATTATTTTATTTATTAAAGGGCCTTTTCCCCACAACCCTGGCCAGAGTTTGTGGGGGTCTGCTGATGGGGGCTTATTAAAATCTGGAAGCCCTCTTTGATAATAAGACAGACTCCAGATACTACTTCTATATTCCATTCCTGAATGAGTAAGGGGTACTCCTACTCATTCACAAAAAAATAAAAAATGGTGATGGTGATGGTGATGGTTTATTGTCCAGCCTAAGCGTTGAGGAAATTGTGACTCCGTCATGGGAGAAGTATGAGGGCTGCCATTGCAGGTCTTCTTCTAATAGTTGCCTGGCTGTGTCACCAACCTGGGACAAACATTCTGAAAATAAGAATTGGAAAAATTGATTTTCTTATCTCTATAATTGTCCCAGATTAAAAAAAAAATGAGTACTGAAGCCAAAGCACCAGCTTGACAACCAGGGAACTAGCCATTCTCAAAGGGAAAGCTTAGCAGTGGCAGCCCTGTGATTTTCTCATTACAGGTGCTCTTTAAATATAATAAATGTCATTCATTACCTGACATGATTATACCTGCCAGGTCTGTCTGGATTCCAAAGACAGGAATTTAGAGGTTTGTCCCTGGGAATGTTGCTTTTACTATTATTATGTACAGATTTTTTTTTCTTAATTAGTGACAATTTTAGCAATTGTGGCAGTTGTTATTTCTCATTTTCTTGTTTCTTTCAATGTTTTTCTATAAAATGTATATCAAATAATGGGGAGTCATTTTCAAAAAAGCTTTGAGGGTAAAATAGACGAAAGAAAAATCCTTTAACCCCTTGTCACCTTCATCCCTTTAGAGGTGTGATCACTGTGATTCGCTGTCACAATAGCCATATGGCCAGGAGCTCATACCACCAGAATTGCATTGCAAGTTTGGCCATACCGTAAAATTGTAAGCAGTGCTATTGAACAGAATGCTATTAACAGACATAGTTACATAGTCTGGCTGAAAAAAGACAAAAGTCCATCAAATTCAACCAAAAAAAAAACTTATAAACCTACATCCAAAGTTGATCCAGAGGAAGGCAAAAAACCCAGCAAAGCACGATCTAATTTGCAGGGGAAAAAAATCCTTCCTGATCCCCCAAGAGGCAATCGGATATTCCCTGGATCAACTTTACCTAAAAATGATATATCCCCCTTATATATTATACATGGAGATCATATCCCCCCTTATGTATTATACATGGAGATCATATCCCCCTTATATATTATACATGGAGATCATATCCCCCCTTATGTATTATACATGGAGATCATATCCCCCCTTATGTATTATACATGGAGATCATATCCCCCCTTATGTATTATACATGGAGATCATATCCCCCCTTATGTATTATACATGGAGATCATATCCCCCCTTATGTATTATACATGGAGATCATATCCCCCCTTATGTATTATACATGGAGATCATATCCCCCCTTATGTATTATACATGGTGATCATATCCCCCCTTATGTATTATACATGGTGATCATATCCCCCCTTATGTATTATACATGGAGATCATATCCCCCTTATGTATTATACATGGAGATCATATCCCCCCCTTATGTATTATACATGGTGATCATATCCCCCCTTATGTATTATACATGGAGATCATATCCCCCTTATGTATTATACATGGAGATCATATCCCCCCCTTATGTATTATACATGGTGATCATATCCCCCCTTATGTATTATACATGGAGATCATATCCCCCCTTATGTATTATACATGGAGATCATATCCCCCCCTTATGTATTATACATGGTGACCATATACCCCCTTATGTATTATACATGGTGATCATATCCCCCCTTATGTATTATACATGGAGATCATATCCCCCCTTATGTATTATACATGGAGATCATATCCCCCCTTATGTATTATACATGGAGATCCTATCCCCCTTATGTATTATACATGGTGATCATATCCCCCCTTATGTATTATACATGGAGATCATATCCCCCCTTATGTATTATACATGGAGATCATATCCCCCCTTATGTATTATACATGGTGATCATATCCCCCCTTATGTATTGTACATGGAGATCATATCCCCCCCTTATGTATTATACATGGAGATCATATCCCCCCCTTATGTATTATACATGGAGATCATATCCCCCCCTTATGTATTATACATGGTGATCATATCCCCCCTTATGTATTATACATGGAGATCATATCCCCCCTTATGTATTACACATGGAGATCATATCCCCCCTTATGTATTATACATGGAGATCATATCCCCCTTATGTATTATACATGGAGGTCATATCCCCCCTTATGTATTATACATGGTGATCATACCCCCCTTATGTATTATACATGGAGATCATATCCCCCCCTTATGTATTATACATGGAGATCATATCCCCCCTTATGTATTAAACATGGAGATCATATCCCCCTTATGTATTATACATGGAGATCATATCCCCCCTTATGTATTACACATGGAGATCATATCCCCCCTTATGTATTATACATGGAGATCATATCCCCCTTATGTATTATACATGGAGGTCATATCCCCCCTTATGTATTATACATGGTGATCATACCCCCCTTATGTATTATACATGGAGATCATATCCCCCCTTATGTATTATACATGGAGATCATATCCCCCCTTATGTATTAAACATGGAGATCATATCCCCCTTATGTATTATACATGGAGATCATATCCCCCTTATGTATTATACATGGAGATAATATCCCCCCTTATGTATTATACATGGAGATCATATCCCCCCTTATGTATTATACATGGTGATCATATCCCCCCTTATGTATTATACATGGAGATCATATCCCCCCTTATGTATTATACATGGAGATCATATCCCCCCCTTATGTATTATACATGGAGATCATATCCCCCTTATGTATTATACATGGAGATCATATCCCCCCTTATGTATTATACATGGAGATCATATCCCCCTTATGTATTATACATGGAGATCATATCCCCCTTATGTATTATACATGGAGATCATATCCCCCCCTTATGTATTATACATGGAGATCATATCCCCCCCTTATGTATTATACATGGAGATCATATCCCCCCCTTATGTATTATACATGGAGATCATATCCCCCCTTATGTATTATACATGGAGATCATATCCCCCCTTATGTATTATACATGGAGATCATATCCCCCCTTATGTATTGTACATGGAGATCATATCCCCCCTTATGTATTATACATGGAGATCATATACCCCCTTATGTATTATACATGGAGATCATATCCCCCTTATGTATTATACATGGTGATCATATCCCCCCTTATGTATTATACATGGAGATCATATCCCCCTTATGTATTATACATGGTGATCATATCCCCCCTTATGTATTATACATGGTGATCATATCCCCCCTTATGTATTATACATGGAGATCATATCCCCCTTATGTATTATACATGGAGATCATATCCCCCCTTATGTATTATACATGGAGATCATATCCCCCTTATGTATTATACATGGTGATCATATCCCCCCTTATGTATTATACATGGAGATCATATCCCCCTTATGTATTATACATGGAGATCATATCCCCCTTATGTATTATACATGGAGATCATATCCCCCCCCTTATGTATTATACATGGAGATCATATCCCCCCTTATATATTATACATGGAGATCATATCCCCCCCTTATGTATTATACATGGAGATCATATCCCCCCCTTATGTATTATACATGGAGAGGATTTTGCTCACTATAGTAACCACAGCTTGCCATTATTAATCTTGTGGTCTACCACATCCTCAAAGACAAAGTACTCTGGCAGCACATATTTAGAGGATTTGATCTTTTTGTTGTACAAGTAGCTTGACGTCCCTCCCCAGACTTATTCATTTTAGATATAATTTTTTTTTTTTAACCCCTTGATGCCAACAATATGCAAATATGTGGCCTCTCGGTGGCTGGGCCTTGATGCCGAGTGGCCACTTATTTGCACACCATTTTAAAACACATATGTGCTGATTGCCCATGCCTTGCTCGCTCACAGCACATATGTCGGTGTTCCATGGAAAGGTCCCAATCTCCCCTTGCGATTGGACCTTTCCTGATCTTGTGACCGCTGTGACAGCGAATCATGGTGGTCAAATGACCCTAAAACCCCGCCCCGCATCTGAAACCCCTTAAAGGGCCGGAAGGCGCCAGCGTGAAGAGGTTCATTATTCATTGGGTAATCTTAGCAGTAGACCTGTGCTTTTTTCATTGTGTGGTTCTAAGTCTGCTTTGACCAGTGGAATAAATGAGTGCCCTAAAATGTATAAATAAAGCCCCCATGTAAAGTTTAGTAAAATTTGAACAATGGCAAAGGAGTCTGATGGTAGAGTTTGTCAGCTCCTTTTTCCATAGTACCAAACTGAGGCCCATCCCTTTACAGTCGAATCTTGCAATATATGGTTCAGTATGGCCGGAGAAATGTTTCTATCAGCAAGAACACAATGAAATGCAAAGACATCAACAAAGAGCATCAACTCAGGCACAGGTGTGTTTTAAAAAATCCAGTGGCAGGAGAGTTCCTGAAATTCTGGCCAGAGTTTGTGGGAGTCTGCTGATGGGGGCTTATTAAAATCTGGAAGCCCTCTTTGATAATAAGACAGACTCCAGATACTACTCCTATATTCCATTCCTGAATGAGTGAGGGGTACTCCTTCTCATTCACAAAAAAATTAAAAACGGTGATGGTGATGGTATTGGTGTATTGTCCAGCCTAAGCGTTGGGGAAATTGTGACTCCGTCATGGGAGAAGTATGAGGGCTGACATTACAGGTTGTCACGGTATGGGAGCCTGCCAATTATTAATCCCCTTATTAATGCCTTGTATCACATGCCCTCAGTGTCCTGCTCTGTAGTGTTCCAATTGTCCCCTGTGTCACTAGGCCAAATGGCCATATCAAATTACTCTGGACCCCCACCCTCCTGGCCAGCTGGCTGGGAGCTCTCTGCACACCTCCAAATCTGCTTTTCATCTATGCAGACAGCATCCCTGCCCCCCCAGGATGTCCCTGTCACCAGCCTGATTCTCCCTGGGGTCTAGTGTTCCCTTCCCCCTCCCGGTTGCCAAGGCGACCAAGGAGCGTCCTGCAGCAGTTTAAGAGGTGGATGCTGGGAGCTCCTATTCATTCTGTTGTGTAGTCTGCAAGGGATCTCAAGCTCCGGCGAGACCCTTGTGAATAGACTCTGCAAGCCTACCCCAGCCTCACAGAGACCCCACAGGAGGGAAGAGACAGCCAGAGAAAGCTTGCCTGCGATTGCGAGAGACCCCACAGAAGGGGGAGAGACTACCACAGCCCGTTTGCCAGAGCCAGAGGCCACCCGCCTGACCCAGACTCCACAGGTACCTGCGTTCTGCTTCTACCCCTGGGAGACCAGGCACCCTGTTGGATCCGTGAGTACCTGCTTCCCCACTGTGTTACCTGGACTGTTGCCGTGGTGACTCCTCGCACCCCTCTCCTGTGTCGGACTACCCCTGTTACAGGGACACCCCTTTGGCTCTCCTAGTGGACTATAAGTGGGTGGGGCCCCCTAGTTACCCTTTAGTGGCAAATCCACCCTGTCTGCCACCCAACGTATTGAAGGACTGCCGTCTGTTTGTCTCAATAAAGCTTTGTGCGTCTGCCATCCACTCTGTACTGCCTTTCCTCTGTCACACAGGTCTTCTTCTAATAGTTGCCTGGCTGTGTCACCAACCTGGGACAAACATTCTGTAAATAAGAATTGGCAGGAGAGTTCCTGAAATTCTAAAATAGACCGGAAATCAGAGGCGCAAGGCAGGTATTTGCCGATAAAAACTTTAGCCTAACATTTGAGACGAAGTAGCAAAATAAATGAGCAGAAGTATGACAGCATGTGAGCAAATAGAACAGACATTAGGAAAAACTAGGCAAATGTTCTCCGGCAATAAAAAAGTTACCTAAGATACAGTTGCAAATAAAAAACACAAATAGGAAGAGAATAGAAAGGTGTTTTCCAGCATTAAAAATTCTGGAGCATTATTTTTGTATTTTTTTAAAATTGTAAAATTCTCATTTACAAAAAAAAAATAAAAATAGAGTAAAGTCTAGGATACAGTAGGGTTAGACATAGGTGGTCAGGGTTGAGGCTGACCAGTGGCGGCAGGGGGGTACGTGAGCAACTTGATTAACACACAAAGTGGGGAGAGACCAGGAAGGTGGTTTCCAGGAATAAAAATTAAAAACTAACATCAGAAAAAAAAATGACCCGTGGCAGCTTGAATAGGACCCAAATCAATAAAGCCAAGGTACGGAATTCCAGAAAATGTTTTTGCGTAACAACAGATACACAGTTGCAAACATTGACTGGCAACAGGACAGAATATAAACAGCAAATTTGATGTAAAAACAGGCCACCATTAGGCAAAGACAAGTCAAGTGATTTCCAGCTAAAACAATTAGAGGATAACATTAAAGATACAGGTGAAAAATAAATGACCAGTGGCAGGACAGTGTATGAGAGGCCTATAGACCGCCGGAATAGTCACCACTTCAGAAATGCTAGACAGGAGTGTTCCCATAAAAGTCCTACCGTTGGAAATGTTTTTTTGCAATTGTATTTCAGATGCTACACTCTCATGGAAGAGACTTGAGAGTGTAGCATCTGAGATAGTATTATTATTATTACCCCTTGCCCCCTTGACCCTGTCCCCACGCAACTCTTCCGGTCACCCTCCTCCTCCATCCTACGCTCCCTCACCCACATCTTCAATCTCTCCCTCTCCACTGGCGCATTCCCCTCCCCCCAAAGCACGCGCATTCCCCTCCCCCCAAAGAGTTGCGTGGGGACAGGGTCAAGGGGGCAAGGGGTAATAATAATAATACTCAAAAAGCCCTCCCTGGACCCCACCGACCTGAACAACCTGGCTCCCGATTGCCAAACGCATTAAATTCAAACTACTAACACAGACATACAAAGCCATTCATAACGCTGCCCCAAACTACCTCACCGACCTGATACCCAAATACCACCCAACCCGTAATCTTCGCTCCTCACAAGACCTCCTACTTTCTAGCTCCCTGGTCTCCACCTCCCACGCCCGACTGCAGGACTTCTCCAGGACTTCCCCCATCCTCTGGAACTCACTACCCCAATCCATCAGACTGTCACCTACCCTCCTCACCTTTATTCACACCCTGAAAACCCATCTCTTCAGGAGAGCCTACCCCACCCTCACCTAACAGCCGATCTCCTCCACTCCTCCTACCACTCCATCCCCCACAGCCATTTCCTCCTGTACCACTATCCCCCCTCCCTCCTAGATTGTAAGCTCGAAAGAGCAGGGCCCTCAAACCCCTCATGTATTGTATTGTTACTGTATTGTCTCATGTTCTGTCCCCCACTATAATGTACAGCGCTGAGCAAACCCTTTGTTGCTATATAAATCCTGTATAATAATAATAATAATACAGGATTTATTTTTATTATTGTTATTATTATACAGTATTTATAAAGCGCCAATAGTTCGCTCAGCGCTGTACATTACAATGGGGGATGGAGTGGTAGGAAGAGTGGAGGAGGTCGGCAAGTTAGCAGGGGGTGGGGTAGGCTTCCCTGAAAAGGTGGGTTTTCAGGGTGCGCCTAAAGGAGAGACGAGTAGGTGATAATCTGATGGGTTGGGGCAGGGAGTTCCAGAGGATGGGTGACACCCTGGAGAAGTCCTGGAGGCGGGCATGGGAGGAGGAGACCAGGGAACTAGAGAGAAGGAGGTCTTGTGAGGAGCGGAGTGTGCGTGTTGGGTGGTACTTGGATATTAGGTCAGTGATGTAGTTCGGGGCAGTATGGTGGACAGCTTTGTATGTCAGTGTTAGGATTTTGAATTTGATCCGTTGCGCAATCGGAAGCCAGTGGAGGGATTGGCAGAGGGGGGTGGAGGCCAGTGGAGGGATTGGCAGAGGGGGGTGGAGGCCAGTGGAGGGATTGGCAGAGGGGGGTGGAGGCCAGTGGAGGGATTGGCAGAGGGGGGTGGAGGCCAGTGGAGGGATTGGCAGAGGGGGGTGGAGGCCATTGGAGGGATTGGCAGAGGGGGGTGGAGGCCAGTGGAGGGATTGGCAGAGGGGGGTGGCAGAAACGGAGCGATTGGAAAGGTGAATGAGTCTGGCAGCCGTATTCAGGATCGTCTGAAGTGGGGATAGCCTGTGGTGAGGCAGGCTAGTGAGGAGGGAGTTTCAGTAATCGAGTCGTGATACGATGAGGGAGTGGGTGAGCTGTTTAGTGGTTTCTGGGGTTAGATTTATGGTGCCAACAGTTTGCTCAGCGCTTTACAATATAACGGGAGACAATACAGCAACAATACAGTTCAATACAAGAGGGTTAGGAGGGCCCTGATCCTGGGAGCTTACAATCTAAGAGATACAATTGCGAAAAAAAAAAATGTCAATGGTAGGACTTTACATGGGCACATCAATAGTTTGCAGATTTTGAGACATAGAGCTGGTGTTTTTTTTTTCCTGCAAGAAGAACTAGAGCTTAGTAACTGCAATTCTAAAAACGAGTTTCCAGCAACAAGACAGTACATGGGCAGCTTAGCAGCCAACCTCTGCATTTCCCAGAAAGGGAAACTATATATTGTAAGAGTCGCTACTATTCCTGCTGATCCCGGATGTAAGAGAACAGACTAAATTGGCAAGTAAACAATGAAACAGATTAATAAAAATAAAAATTAAAACAATAGAGACACAGGGAGCTCCTAGGTGGAGGAGCCCAGAATTTGGCTTGAATGTTTCCTGGATAGGCTGGAGTTTACTCAGCATCTTCCCATACGGATACTCAGCATCTTCCCATACAGATACTCAGCATCTTCCCATACAGATACTCAGCATCTTCCCATACGGATACTCAGCATCTTCCCATACAGATACTCAGCATCTTCCCATACAGATACTCAGCACCTTCCCATACAGATACTCAGCATCTTCCCATACGGATACTCAGCATCTTCCCATACGGATACTCAGCATCTTCCCATACGGATACTCAGCATCTTCCCATACGGATACTCAGCATCTTCCCATACAGATACTCAGCATCTTCCCATACGGATACTCAGCACCTTCCCATACAGATACTCAGCATCTTCCCATACGGATACTCAGCATCTTCCCATACGGATACTCAGCATCTTCCCATACGGATACTCAGCATCTTCCCATACGGATACTCAGCATCTTCCCATACAGATACTCAGCATCTTCCCATACGGATACTCAGCATCTTCCCATACGGATACTCAGCATCTTCCCATACAGATACTCAGCATCTTCCCATACGGATACTCAGCATCTTCCCATACGGATACTCAGCATCTTCCCATACAGATACTCAGCACCTTCCCATACAGATACTCAGCATCTTCCCATACAGATACTCAGCACCTTCCCATACAGATACTCAGCACCTTCCCATACAGATACTCAGCATCTTCCCATACAGATACTCAGCATCTTCCCATACGGATACTCAGCATCTTCCCATACAGATACTCAGCACCTTCCCATATACAAACACCATCAATAACACCAAAGTATTATATGGTGTAAACACCCCATATAGTATTCAGTCAGCTGGTCCATATAAATAATTGCTGAAATGTGAGATTCCTCCTGCATATTAATAGACACAATAGAACACAAGCAGCGGGAAATATCTGGAATTGGAAGGAACTGTGACATGAAATATACAAGTAAGATGATAATAATACAAGATACAGCATGTTCCTAATCCATCCTAACGCTCATAGTCTGGAAATTGAATTCACCTTCTGACCTGAGCTCACTCTTCTCTGCTAACCAATCTCTGATAGAATCCTGAAGACTTGTGTGCAGATTGGGAAGGACACCCATCATCTCAAAAGCCATCAAAAGAATCCCTCAGACCTGGAGACTGCAAGCCTAGTGTCAGGAAGGTACTAGCCATAGTACAGCTGAAGCCTCTAGACTTCAGGTGTCAGACACAAGGCCCACGGGCTGAATACGGCCCTCCAGGCCATTTCATGTGGCCCTTGTACCTCTCCTGCAGGTACCTCCTTGTCTCTGCCCCCACCTTGTCTCAGTAGTTAGCAGCAGAGAGGAAAATAGAACTCCTCTGACAAATCCTGCACCTCTCAGTGTATGTCCAGCACCCCTCATCTCTGGTCTCAGCATTCAGCAGACTCTGGTAACTGACTCCGCTCCTCCTCTGGTCCTCCACCAGACCCTGCACTTTCTGCTTTCCAGCTCAAAGGGGGTGCACGGTGATTTTAGGGAAGGTGTGGGATTCTTGACATCTGATGTAATGGGGGAGTGGGGAGCTCTGGACATCTAGTGTTAGAGATACAAACGGCCCTTTGAGGGCAACCATAATGCTGATACGGCTTATGATGAAATGAAGTTTGACACCCCTGATCTAGACAAACACAATTATGTAGGTGCTCATCTTTCTCTGCATAACAGTACGCAGTTGCGTTTGTGAATGCGTTTTGGTGCACCCGCGGCTGCTCACCACTAATTTTGGCTCCAATGGGACTATTTAAACTGCACTTCTATTAGCCCGTGCTGTCTGATGTACAACTCGTATCTGTGTTCCTGCATCCGATCCTGTACTGACTTCTGTTATCAACCCGGCTTACTCTGACCTTGCTTGAATGCTACCTGCTCTAACCTTGGCCTACATCTGGATTTGCTCTGTGGTCTGCCCATCTGCCTGATTCTATGTTGCTGACCTGTACTTTACCATTGTAATGGAACCGGACCCCGACTGCGCTAGGGTATTTCCTTTAGACTCCCGCTTCCCTGTCCAAACACAGATCCACGGACACCACCGCTGACCATACAAGAGAAAACAGCACCAGACTCGTCTTAAAACAGGAAGTGGATTGCTTTATTTTAACACAGATACAAGATTCAGTTATGTTCAAAATAATAGCAGTGTGTTGAAAAAAGTGACTAAAGCTGAAAATCCTTCTAATAGCTTTTATTTCCATCCACACAGATGCATTGGGAACACGACACATTCTATTCCAAATCACAACATGAAGAAAAATACATCAAATTTGTGTTGTTCCTCTAAAAACATGAAGAAAAGTGAATATTAGACGGTTCAAAAAAATGGCCGTGTTTGTATTCTTCTTTACAAACTCCAACATTCACTATATAAACTGAGAAATGTTTGAAGATTTTGCTTTCCTTTGAATGACTTCATGAATATTTGGTTGGAGTCGCACTGTTTCTGAGAACTGCTGTACATCTGTGTTGCATGGAGTCCCCCAACTTCTGGCCCCTGTGATCAGGTATTCCAGCCCAGGATGATTGGACCACATTCCACAGTTCTTCTCTATTTCTTGGTTTTGCCTCAGAAACGGCATTTTTGATGTCACCCCACAAGTTTTCTATTGGATGAAGATCCGGGGATTGGGCTGGCCACTCCATAACGTCCATCTTGTTGGTCTGGAACCAAGATGTTGCACGTTTACTGGTGTGTTTGGGGTCGTTGTCTTGTTGGAACACCCATTTCAAGGGCATTTCCTCTTCAGCATAAGGCAGCATGACCTCTTCAAGTATTCTGATGTATTCAAACTGATCCCTGATCCCTGGTATGCGATAAATAGGCCCAACACCGTAGTATGAGAAACATCCCCATATCATGATGCTTGCACCACCATGCTTCACGGTCTTCACAGTGTACTGTGGCTTGAATTCAGTGTTTGGGGGTCGTCTGACAAACTGTCTCCGCCCACTAGACCCAAAAAGAACAATCTTACTTTCATCAGTCCACAAAATGTTGCCCCATTTCTCTTTAGGCCAGTCAATGTGCTCTTTGGCAGATTGTAACCTCTTCAGCACACGTCTTTTTTCCAACAGTGGGACTTTGCGGGGACTTCTTGCAGATAGCTTGGCTTCACATAGGCGTCTTCTAATTGTAACAGTCCTCACAGGGAACGTCACACCTTCTTTCATCTTCCTGGAGCTGATTGTTGGCTGAGTCCTCACAGGGAACGTCACACCTTCTTTCATCTTCCTGGAGCTGATTGTTGGCGGAGTCCGCCCCATTTTGGTTATTCTTCTCTCCATTCCAATGGTAGTTTTTCGCTTTCTTCCACGTCTTTCAGGTTTTGGTTGCCATTTTAAAGCATTTGAGATCATTTTAGCTGAGCAGCCGATCATTTTCTGCACTTCTTTATATGTTTTCCCCTTTCCAATCAACTTTTTAATCAACTTACGCTGTTCTTCTGAACAATGTCTGGAACGACCCATTTTCCTCAGAATTTCAGAGAGAAATGCACTGTAACCAGCATGTCCAACATTTGCTGCCTTCCTTCCTTAAATAAGGGCAATAATTGCTGCCTGTTCTTCAAAGAATGAATGACGTCACTAATAGAACTCCACACGGCTATTATTGTGAACACGCCCCTCAATGAGTGATTCAATGACACAGAATCAGCAGCATGCATGTCATGACTGTTGGGTCTGTTGGATTTCTATTACTCTACTACACCTGCTAGGAAATTATTTGCCATGTAGAAATATCATTTCCACCAAAAACAGTGACTGATCCGGTTAGTGATGTCTGACTGCTAGTATTTTGAACACAACTGTATATACACAGGGCGGGAAAATACAACCAGTAACAGAAAACACATCAGCAGGCCGTCCCATCAGGAGGAAGGGCTGCCAGAAACATCCCCAACCAAGCCAGTACAAACACATTTATCCCATAATAGTTTTCTCTCAAGCAAGCCACACAATAGAACAATGGGATGCAGCACTTGGCAGTGAACAATGGACAACCACCCCCCCCACCCCCCCACCCCCCACCTATGCATGTCTACACAATATTAGGAAAGATCACCCTGCACCCCTAACAGGCACAGGGTGACTTACACATAAGAGGGATATGGGGAGCTGAGACGGGGTCTCCCCATCTCTCCAAAGGGGGCTGTGTTCTATGGGCCCCCCTACCCAAAGTCACTCCCGTCACAACCATTCATTTATTTTTTTTTATGCAGCAGATGGAAAAATGTTCAAGTACTTGGCAGCACAGATTTTGTACCCTTTTTGGAGAGGAGGCCCCTATCTCTGGGGGACAGGGGGAGCAGATTTACCTTCATTAAATTAGTCTGTAAATGTTTGGAGATATCATATAAATATTTTACAGATTTCAGGCAGAGAATCTCGTCCTTATTAATGGGACAAAGACTCATAACAGATACAGAGTCTAGAAATATCCAGTGGGGGTTTTTAATCATGGAGGTGACCAGTGCATACTTTAGAGAGAAGAGGAAGATGTTGGTGGGGAGAACGAAGCTGAAAATGTGAGAAGGGGAGGATAGAAAGAAAAAAGAAAGAGGGCATAGGAGTTGTGTGGGAATGGGGTCCAGGGGGCAGGAGGTGTGGAGAGCATCAAAGAAACACTTAGCATCATCTGGGATAGTGACAGGGTCATGGTTGGATGTGGTGGTGGGGATAGTATGGTCTGTAGGATGTGTAGAATGGCCTCAGCCAACGCTCCGGCCATGAATCTGACGCATTTCACCTCGACCACCATCTATGACCAAGCCCCAGTGGGTGGGCCAAAATGCATCAGAAGGTGTAGCCCTGTTGCCATTCTACACATCCTACACACTGGACTCTTTGGGCTGGGTTGAGTGGCGTCTGTCCCCCACTACATTGGAATCACTGGAATCATTCCGGGACTCCTTTTTCCACATACCGGTGGGGTGACCTTTTACTTCCCAGCTTGGAATGGCCCCACAAGCTTTTCTCTATAGATGGGGATAGTATGTTAATTGGCTGAGATGACTGGACAATGGTGACCTCATCACAAATGACATCTATCTTATTGTTGAAATGATTGCCAATATCCTGCACAGTGCATGAGATGGTGGGTGGTGGCAGTGGGAGATGGAATAGAGCAGGGGTCACTTAATGGTGGACCACGGTCCGAGAATGGCCCCAGCAGAACTCCCTTCTGGACCGCCAGCCCGCAATGACAGATCCGCTGCTGAGCAGGGTGGTCGTCATGGCAACATGACATCACATGTGCATTCCGCCCCTTTACAGCTCATTGTCTCTCCAGATCCCACTCCCTGCCTGTACACAAGCATCCTTCAGCAAGGATCCCGGCACAGCTCCTGTCTACCCACGTGGTAGGGTGGAGTCTTACAGGGGCACTCTGACTGGCACATTTTATGTTAAGGGGTACTCTGATGGATACATTTTATATTAAGGAGCACTCTGATGGATACATTTTATGTTAAAGGGCACTCTGATGGGCACATACTGTGGAAAGGGGCACTCTGATGGTGAATATGATGTAAAGGGGCACTCTGATATGGAAATGTGATGGAAAGGGGTACTTTGAGTGTAAGGGGGTACTCTGATGGGAATACCTGATGTAAAGTGGCACTGTGATGGGGATACCTGATGTAAGGAGCACTCTGATGGGCACACCTGATGTGATAGGAATACATGATGTAAAGTTGCACTCTGATGGCGACACGTGATGTGATGGGGATACCTGATGTAAAGGAGCACTCTGATGGGCACACCTGATGTAAGGGGGCACTCTGATGGGCACACCTGATGTAAGGGGGCACTCTGATGGGCACACCTGATGTGATGGGGATACCTGATGTAAAGTTGCACTCTGATGGGCACACCTGATGTGATGGGGATACCTGATGTAAAGTTGCACTCTGATGGGCACACCTGATGTGATGGGGATACCTGATGTAAAGGGGCACTCTGATGGACACACCTGATGTAAAGGGGCACTCTGATGGGCACACCTGATGTAAGGGGGCACACTGATGGGCACACCTGATGTGATGGGGATACCTGATGTAAAGGAGCACTCTGATGGGAACACCTGATGTAAAGTTGCACTCTGATGGGCACACCTGATGTGATGGGGATACCTGATGTAAAGGGGCACTCTGATGGACACACCTGATGTAAAGGGGCACTCTGATGGGCACACCTGATGTAAGGGGGCACACTGATGGGCACACCTGATGTGATGGGGATACCTGATGTAAAGGAGCACTCTGATGGGAACACCTGATGTAAAGTTGCACTCTGATGGCGACACCTGATGTGATGGGGATACCTGATGTAAAGGAGCACTCTGATGGACACACCTGATGTAAAGGGGCACTCTGATGGGCACACCTGACGTAAGGGGGCACACTGATGGGCACACCTGATGTGATGGGGATACCTGATGTAAAGGAGCACTCTGCTGGACACACCTGATGTAAAGGGGCACTCTGATGGCGACACCTGATGTAAGGGGGCACACTGATGAGCGACACCTAATGTGATGGGGATACCTGATGTAAAGGAGCACTCTGATGGACACACCTGATGTAAAGGGGCACTCTGATGGGCACACCTGATGTAAGGGGGCACACCTGATGTGATGGGGATACCTGATGTAAAGGGGCACACAGATGGGCACATCTGATGTGATGGGGATACCTGATGTAAAGGAGCACTCTGATGGACACACCTGATGTAAAGGGGCACTCTGATGGGCACACCTGATGTAAGGGGCCACACTGATGGGCACACCTGATGTGATGGGGATACCTGATGTAAAGGGGCACTCTGATGGGAACACCTGATGTAAGGGGGCACTCTGATGGGCACACCTGATGTGATGGGGATACCTGATGTAAAGGGGCACTCTGATGGGCACACCTGATGTAAGGGGGCACACTGATGGGCACATCTGATGTGATGGGGATACCTGATGTAAAGGGGCACTCTGATGGGCACACCTGATGTGATGGGAATACATGATGTAAAGTTGCATTCTGAGGGTGACACCTAATGTAAGGGGGCACTCTTATGGGCACACCTGATGTAAGGCGGGCACACTGATAGGCACACCCTATTCAGACCTCGGCCAGAAGAAAGTTTTAGTGACCGGACCTCCTTGAATTTTAATTCCATACCCCTGGAGTAGAGAGTTAAAGGTAGAATAGAGTTGATGAGGACGGGATGAGAGGGTGTTTATGGGAATGATGAAGAGGAATGACATGATTAGAGGGCAGCTGTATAAAGGACGACATCTTGCAGCGACCTGATTTTACTCCACACCCACCCAAGAGCTGTTTGCTGGGGTTGTAGACGTCGGGCCTAATTGTGTGTAATGAGGGGAGCAAATGTGTCCAGGGAGGAATTACTTCTATTTTTAAACATTTATTTCTTTCATATTTCTGGGCCATTCAAGTTAAGAAAGAAAACAATAAAACATGTTTTTCTCATTTTATTCATGAGTGTAAATTTAAAACAAATCCTGGAGCCTATCTGACCGTCCATCAAGAAGTTCTCAAAAAGCAAAGTGAGATATCAGCGTAACTTCATCCAGTGCAGGTGAGTTGGAACCGCTTCATCTGCAGTTTTACATTTACTAAGATCTGCTGTCAGCGACGGCGTCTGCTGATCTGAGAGTTGAGGTTTTTTTTCCCTGGAAATGTTTGCCAATAATAATAATAATTCATACAGATTTCTCTATTATAATTTGTATTCCAGAGTACGTTCCCCTTCATGGTAATAATAATCGGTGACGGGTATTTTCTTCCTCATTTTCCTGTTTCTGTCAACGTCGGCAGTTTTCAGTTCTGGTAGTATACGTCTCTTTCATAGAGGGCAGAATTCTGGGAAATCTCTGGAAGATATATGAGGAATAATGAGGTCGTCTCACTTCCTGTTACATTGTAGAAGACATCCCTGATATACTGGACCTTCAGCTGAGACTCCTTCTTTGTTTTTGTATTGATTTGTGATTTTTTTTTTAATGAATTCTCTTTTTGGAAATGTATGTTTAATTTAAAAAAAAATTATTTTAGAATTTATTGATAAGAAATAAATATGACCAGAGGGTAGTGAAGCAGTCCAGGTTTGAGTGGCGGGGGTTCCTGTTTGAAATTCAAGAGACATGATCTTTGTTTCATATCCTTTGGAAGTCTGGAGAGAGGACCTTTTAAGGGCTAATAACAAATTGTAACAAAAAAAGCATGGAAGCATTACCCTGGGAGACATGTACTAATATCAAATCTACAAAACGTACAGAGCGGAGAGGGTCCTATCTAAGTTGCTTTAAAGGGTAATATGCAACAACCAAATCCCTTACACCCCTTGACATTGGCTCCCAAGGTCCCTTTAAGCGCTTCTTAATGCCAGGAGTTGGAATCTGGCTTCTCAATCATCTGATCTTTGTGATTGGCTGACACAGTGGTCACATGATCAGAAGCCCATCCCACTGGCTCCTGATCATAAGCAGTTACTGGGAGCTGTCAGTAACAACTTGGTCATTATGCTGGGATCACTCCAGTGTGCATACTCAACACAAAACAGCTGAGCGGGTAGAGGATTGGCTTTAAAGCACCCCACCATGCTGCTACATATATGGGGTTAGAGGTTGAGGGTCAAGGTTGACCAGCGGTGGCAGGACCATGTGAAAGCAGCTTAATTTGGGGGAAAAAATGAGGGAGGGACAAGGCAGATGCTTTCCAGGGATATCCTAGATTGTAAGCTCTAATGAGCCGGGCCCTCTGTTTCCTCTTGTACCAAATTGTATTGTAACTGTAATGTCTGCCTTCATTGTGTAAAGCGCTGTGCAAACTGTTGGAGCCATATAAATCCTGTATAATAATAATAAAAATTAAAGTGTAACATCAGAGACACAACTCCAAACAATGACCAGCAACAGGACTATGTCATTAATGTCAGAATATGTCATTAAAAACAGGACACTACTAGGGAAAGAGAATTCAGGGGTTTTCCTGTAATACTAACTAAAGTGTATGTAGAACCCCTCTAGTTAGCGAGGGGGAGCTACATAGGTTTTCAGATAAAGGCCATGTAGCAGCCTGGGCATGAGTCATCCAGGTCCTCTTAGGTCAGGGATGAGAGCTCTGTAGATCAGTTCCCTGATACCTCCTCCTGCTCTAGAGACTTGAGAAGTTTCTAGAAGGCAGTGGCTGGGGGTGAGGAAGGGCTGATCTGCATACTTATGGGATCCTGACCAATACCCAGGCAAGAGACTTGGTATGGGGCCAGGACAGCCCTTTAGTATGACTGAGCCTGCTCAACAGCAGGAGAGTTTGAGTGGAAGATGGAGTGAGAGGCTGGATGCAGGAGCCTGGGAGGGGGCCCTGTGGGAAGGAGCCAACGTCCAAGCAGGAGCTGGAAAAGAGGATTGCTGAAGCTCACCAGTCCACAGAGAGAGGTCCACCTGTAGAGCCAGGGAAGGTGCCAGCCCAGTAGGAGGCCTGAAGGCAGCTACAAACCCAACCAGCCTACAGGCGAGGAATGGTGAGTAATCCTACACCCCTTGGGCCAGATTTTCCTGGTGGGAAACCTGACTAGCCCCCATCTGGGACTGTGCATTTAAAGTGGCAGATTCTGGGATCCCTTGCTCTAGGAGTCCCTCAGAACATCTAGATGAGAAAATAATTAATCTGGGGTCTGGGGTGGTACATCAGGAGAGGCTGGAGAGCTCTCCAACAAGAGATCTGCTGTATAGAGACTTGTACATAATTCCTTAGGAGTTGTCCTCAGTTACAGTTCCTTTGGGCATCCCATACACCCCTCAACCCCATCGAAGTTTGATACCCCTAATAAAAACCCTAAAAACAAGCTCAAGGACTGTCTACTGTCTCCTGTGTGCAAGATCTGAAGAAGATACGTGTTACCTGGCTGTGCAGGACTATAGGGGGACCCAAAACTCAGTGACTCCTAAGGGGGTAGTGCTAAAAACAGATATAGCTGTGAAAAAATAGACCAGCGGCAGGAAAGTACATGGGCAGCTTAAATAGGCTGCGAATTTGGAGATACATGCCAGAAGTTCACCTGCAAGAAAATGAGATTGTAGCATCCGAAATACAATTGCAAAAAATAATTTCCAGTGGTAAGACTGTACACGGGCAAATGAAACGTTTGCAGATTTGGAGACATAAGGCCAGTATTTTTTTCTACAGAGGATTGAGGCTTAGCAACTGAGACACAGCAGTGAAAAACATTCCCAGCAACAGGACAGCTTGGCGGCCAAGCTCTGCCGTTCCCACAGAGGAAATTGAATTTTGCAGTCATGTGACAAGAGACTGAAATCCTGCACAGAACAAGCCCTGAGAGTCCTATTGAACCTAAGTGACAACGCCTGGATGGCAAGGCATTTCCAGTTACAGTGCTGACCTCATCTCTAGCAATATTCCATGCAGTAATTCCTTTACACCACTAGTTGTCCTCAGGATTTCATGGTAAATGACACCTTGCATCCTTCAACTTGGAAAACTCAGGACATCCTATAAGTTCAGGGGGTCATGGACCCTCCCTTCCCGAAGGGGGCATCACCATGTTGCCCTGCACTCACAGTCTAATAATGAAGCAGAAGTATCTGATATTATCATTGAGGATATCCTAGTTTTGGGGACGTACTGAAAGGGAGCCAGAATATCATGTGACTGACTTGAAGTCATATGAAACATGACTATAATAAAGCAAAATGAAAATTTACAGCAGCAGGGGGCTCCTGGGTTGGGGGGTGGATGCAGAATTGAACTTGAATGTTTCCTGGATGGAGGTTAGCACCCCATTGTTGGTGTCGGTGAGAGGAATAGTGCCCCATCATTGGTGTCAGTGGGAGGAATAGTGCCCCATCATTGGTGTCAGTGGGAGGAATAGTGCCCCATCATTGGTGTCAGTGGGAGGAATAGTGCCCCATCATTGGTGTCAGTGGGAGGAATAGTGCCCCATCATTGGTGTCAGTGGGAGGAATAGTGTCCCATCATTGGTGTCAGTGGGAGGAATAGTGCCCCATCATTGGTGTCAGTGGGAGGAATAGTGCCCCATCATTGGTGTCAGTGGGAGGAATAGTGCCCCATCATTGGCGTCAGTGGGAGGAATAGTTCCCCATCATTGGTGTCAGTGGGAGGGATGGTGCCCCATTGTTGGTGTCAGTGGGAGGAACAGCGCCTCATTGTTGATATCAGTAACAGAAATTATGCCTTATCATTGGTGTCAGTGGGAGGAATAATGTCCTATTGTTGGTGTCGGTGGGAGGAATAGTGCCCCATCATTGGTGTCAGTGGGAGGAATAATGTCCTATTGCTGGTCTCAATGGGTGGAATAGTGCCACATGGTTGGTGTCAGTAGGAGGAACAGTGCCCCATTGTTGATGTCAGTAGGAGGAATAGTGTCCTATTGTTGGTGTCAGTTGGAGGGATAGCACCCCATTGCTGGTGTCAGTGGGACGAATAGTGTCCTATTGTTGGTCTCAGTAGAGGAATAGCGCCTCATTGTTGATGTCAGTAGCAAGAATTATGCCCCATTGTTGGTGTCAGTGGGAGGAATAGTGTCATATTGTTGGTCTCAGTGGGAGGAATAGCACGCCATTGTTGGTGTTAGTAGGAGGAATAGTGCCCCATCTTTGGTGTCAGTCGGAGGAATAGTGCCTCGTGGTTGGTGTCAGTAGGAAGAACAGTGCCCCATTGTTGGTGTCAGTAGGAGGAATAGTTCCCCATCTTTGGTGTCAGTCGGAGGAATAGTGCCCCATGGTTGGTGTCAGTAGGAGGAACAGTGCCCCATCATTGGTATCAGTGGGAGGAATAGTGTCCCATCATTGGTGTCAGTAGGAGGAACAGTGCCCCATCATTGGTGTCAGTAGGAGGAACAGTACCCCATTGTTGGTGTCAGTAGGAGGAACAGTGCCCCATTGTCGGTGTCAGTAGGAGGAATTGTGTCCTATTGTTGGTCTCAGTGGGAGGAACAGAGCCCCATTGTTGGTGTCAGTGGGAGGAATAGTGCCCCATTGTTGGTGTCAGTAGGAGGAACAGTGCCCCATTGTTGGTGTCAGTAGGAGGAATAGTGTCATATTGTTTTTCTCAGTGGGAGGAATAGCACCCCATTGTTGGTGTCAGTCGGAGGAATAGTGCCCCATGGTTGGTGTCAGTAGGAGGAACAGTTCCCCATTGTTGGTGTCAGTAGGAGGAATAGTTCCCCATATTTGGTGTCAGTAGGAGGAACAGTGTCCCATTGTTGGTGTCAGTGGGAGGAATAGTTCCCCATCATTGGTGTCAGTAGGAGGAACAGTGCCCCATTGTCGGTGTCAGTAGGAGGAACAGTGCCCTATTGTCGGTGTCAATAGGAGGAATAGTGTCCCATCATTGGTGTCAGTGGGAGGAACAGAGCCCCATCTTTGGTGTCAGTGGGAGGAATAGTGTCTTGCATCAGTGGGAGTAAAAGTGCCCCAATGGTCAAATAAAGGCAAGCTGAGAGCTGCATCTGGCCCCCGGGCCGCAGTTTGGAGACCACTGTTGTATAAGGACACCATCACAGAATATTCAGTCTGTTGGTCAATAAAAATACTTTCTATTTGAACACCTTATCCTCAGTTACACATGTAAAAGCCAATAGAATACACAACAGCAACAGGATGTTGAGTGGCAAAAATACAAAAAACTTTATTGTAAATACAAACAGAGGCAGAAATGTGGGACGTTTCCGAAGACGAAGCCCCAAAAGTCCCTTGGCAATATGTCAGCTGGCAGCTTTATGAGCTCTATGCAGGAATGTGGGTTTTCTCCTGTGCTGGTGCCGTTCACACTACGGCTGGGTTCACATCTGTGTGGGTGGTTCCGCTGCGGATCCGCATGTAAATCCGTGCAGCCGCACCACCCGCACAGAGAAATGCGGACCTGCGGGGGTGCCATTGGTTCTACTGGCCCGCCGCCCGCACTGGAAAACACAACCGTACTGGGAACCGAGGTTCCCACGTGGACTGCATTTTCATATGAAGTGCGGGGACTTCTTCCCTGCGTGTCACGGGGCATGGGAGTCCATTCAAATGAACGGGCTCTCGTGCCCACGCAAAACGTGGCCCGCATGGCTGCATATATGTGAACCGGGGCTAACAGAAGGGAAAACAAGCAGCAGGAAATATTGAAACTGAGTATAAGTGACTGTGGCACTAAATACGGATGTGAAATGATAGTGTTGTGCAGCAGTAACAGTCAGGGAACTGACACACAGTGTTCTTTATTTCACCTTTACGGACTGTATACAAAAATATGCAAAGAGATATAACTAGTATTAAACTGGGGGTATAAAAAGAAGGTGTCCCGAGAAACAGGAAAACAAGAAACAATTCCTGCGTTTGTCCACTAGGTGGTGATGCAGTGTAACTATATGGCACAGGGGAAGGTGTCACTGGTATTCCATCTACTGTAGGTGGGCCAGGAACTGATAGGTAAAGTGTCCTGGAGGGGAATGCAGTCTCACTTGTTAGGGGACCATCTGCAGAAGAGAGACTAGGTAGTTAAGAAAGAATCCTTCTTAGGACATTCATGGAACCTTAAAGTCGTACCTCCATCTTCCTGAGATGAGGAAGTGAGACGCTTTATGTGCAAAGTATGTCAGATAAGGACACGCCCCTTTGGACCACAAAGAAATAATATGCAAAAAAAATTGATGACACACAAATTATTTTTTATGGCAACTTTTTCTTTATACTGAGGAGGAGATGAGGACAGAGGGATTTGGTTCCATAAGAAGGACAACTGAGGAGGAGACAGGGACAGAGGGACTTGGTTCCATAAGAAGGATAACTTAGGAGGAGATGGGGACAGATGGACTTGGTTCTATAAGAGGGACAACTGAGGAGGAGATGGGGACAGAGGGATTTGGTTCCATAAGAGGGACAACTGAGGAGGAGATGGGGACAGATGGATTTGGTTCCATAAGAGGGACAACTGAGGAGGAGAAGGGGACAGGGGGATTTGGTTCCATAAGAGGGACAACTGAGGAGGAGAAGGGGACAGGGGGATTTGGTTCCATAAGAAGGACAACTGAGGAGGAGACGGGGACAGAGGGACTTGGTTCCATAAGAAGGACAACTGAGGAGGAGACGGGGACAGAGGGATTTGGTTACATAAAAAAAGGACAAATGGAGGAGGAGGCAGTGACATAGTAATTTGATTCCATAAGAAGGACAACTGAGGAGGAGACAGGGACAGAGGGACTTGGTTCCAAAAGAAAGACAACAGAAGAGGAGATGGGGACAGAGGGACTTGGTTCCATAAGAAGGACAACCAATTAGGAGACGGGGACAGAGGGATTTGGTTCCATAAGAAAGACAACAGAGGAGGAGAAAGGGACAGAGGGACTTGGTTCCATGAGAAGGACAGCCAAGGAGGAGATGGGGACAGAGAGACTTGGTTCTATATGAGGGACAACTTAGGAGGAGATGGGGACAGAAGGACTTGATTCTATAGAAAGAACAACTGAAGAGGAGAAAGGGACTTGGTTCCATAAGAGGGATAACTGAGGAGGACAGGGACAGAGGGACTTGGTTCCATAAGAGGGATAACTGAGGAGGACAGGGACAGAGGGACTTGGTTCCATAAGAGGGACAACTGAGGAGGAGATGGGGACAAAGGGACTTGGTTCCATAAGAGGGACAACTGAGGAGGAGATGGGGACAGAGGGATTTGGTTCCATAAGAGGGATAACTGAAGAGGAGATGGGTACAGAGGGATTTGGTTCCATAAGAGGGATAACTGAAGAGGAGATGGGGACAGAGGGACTTGGTTCCATAAGAGGGACAACTGAGGAGGATAGGGACTTGGTTCCATAAGATGGACAGCTGAAAGCTATGCTTGAAGTGTATGTTCAGCCCATCATTTCCTTAGTTTTCAATGTAGTGGGGATTAGATCTCCTGTCAGGTATTATTGATGTGTTGGGGAGACTTCCCCTCACTTGCTGTCCTGCTGACAACATTTTAGCACTCCGTCCAATTTTTTAAAAATTATTTCTGTTGTTGGGAGATTTTCCCTCACTTCCTGTCTGGTAAACTGGTATTAAAAAAACAAAAAATGAACTTTGCAGACGTATTAAAGCTGAACTTCCAGAGAACTGAAAGAACTGTCCTTGCAGTGGGACTCCTCCAGGACTTCAAGGGTTTGAATGCTCAGCCTTGCCAAGGCTACCAAGACTTATTACTTACGTTGTCCCTCCCCCTTCCATGCACCCGGTTCCTCGCAGCCTCTTCTCTTCAGCATCCTGGCTGGTGGCTGTGACATCATCACATACATGCAGAACTATCATTCCCATTGTAGTGAGGACATGGAGAACCCGTCTACAAGGCAAAGCATCAGAGAGAAGTGAGCGTCGGCTGCTGGAGGAGTGAGGGATAAGGTCAGTAATGGGCTCTCAGTATCCTAGGCAAAATGAGCATTTAACCCTTGCAATGATAGGGGAGCAAGAATATTTATTTTTTTCAGATCTCCAGAGTAGCTTTAAATTTTCCCTCAACACGGCCGCAAACATGGCAGTGTCAGAACGGCAGATGAGGGAGCTGTGGGAAGGTGAGACTACCGTAGAAATCAGTTGGTCCCATCAACACTCTGAGAAATGAATTCAGATTGGTCACACACTGATCCAATGAGACAATTCTATAAGGCAGTGTACAATTCCATGTGAAAAGCGCAGCAGCCCAGCAACCAATCAGCTTTCAGATGAATGAAGGTGAGCGCTGATCGGTTGACTTGGGTTACTGCAACTCAGTATTCAGTAAGAGGAGTATAGCCGTGAGCCTGGGGCATCATGGGTGCGTTGCTCAGGATGGTGGTCTGTGCGGTGGTCACCGTGGACCAATTCCCCCTCCGCCGGATCTCCCGGGCCATCTGACACCAAGTACAGGAGTAGCAGCAGCAGGAGCGGATGCAGTCATCACAGATCGAACCCTGAAATGAGACCGATGGAAAGGGATGTCAAATGAGATGTTATGGGGAAGGATTTGTAACATTGAGGTGTGTGTCTGCATAAAGCACGTCCAACACCGCTGCCATGGCACAGTTTACCACCCCTGTAGGCCCAGTGGATATGGAAAGGGGATTCACCTCAAGACCCAACTCCAGCAGGGGTGCTTCCAAAAACACAGACTCAAGAATCCCCTGCCACTGGTGTGCTTTTGTGACATCAAGGAGGTGGGTGGCCAGCTTTGTAGCCTACCAGAGGTTCCCAACCCCTCAATATACACAGAGCTTTCATGGAATATTACAGCTATAGAGGGAGTATTGGAGAAGCCCAGCACACGGCCTCAGTACACATGTGGCAGAATGAGATCTTCATTCCTCTGCAGGAGAAGATCTGATGAAGAATAATTCTCTCTCCTTCCCCAACCAGAGAGGGGTCTGAGCTGATTAAAGATTTACCACCAATACACAGTGGGGCAAAAAAGTATTTAGTCCCCACCAATTGTACAAGTTCTCCCACTTACAAAGATGAGAGAGGCCTGTAATTGGCATCATAGGGAGACCTCAACTATGAGAGACAAAATGAGAAAACAAATCCAGACAATCACATTGGCTGATCTGGAAAGAATTTATTTGCAAATTATGGTGGAAAATAAGTATTTGGTGAATATGAAAAGTTCATGTCAATACTTTGTTATATATCCTTTGTTGGCAATGACAGAGGTCAGACGTTTCCTGGAAGTCCTCACAAGGTTGGCACACACTGTTGCTGGTATGTTGGCCCATCCTCCATGCAGATCTCCTCTAGAGCAGTGATGTTTTGGGGCTGTCGCTGGGCAACACGGACTTTCAACTCCCTCCAAAGGTTTTCTATGGGGTTGAGATCTGGAGACTGGCTAGGCCACTCCAGGACCTTGAAATGCTTCTTACGAAGCCACTCCTTCGTTGCCCGGGCGGTATGTTTGGGATCACTGTCATGTTGGAAGACCCAGCCACGTTTCATCTTCAATGCCCTTGCTGATGGAAGGAGGTTTGCACTCAAAATCTCACGATACATGGCCCCATTCATTCTGTCCTGTACATGGATCAGTCATCCTGGTCCCTTTGCAGAGAAACAGCCCCAAAGCATGATGTTGCCACCCCCATGCTTCACAGTAGGTATGGTGTTCTTTGGATGCAACTCAGCATTCTCTCTCCTCCAAACACGACGAGTTGTGTTTCTACCAAACAGTTCTATTTTGGTTTCATCTGACCATATGACATTCTCCCAATCCTCTTCTGGATCATCCAAATGCTCTCTAGCAAACCTCAGACGGGCCGGGACATGTACTGGCTTAAGCAGGGGGACACGTCTGGCACTGCAGGATCTGAGTCCCTGGCGTCCCTGGTAGTGTGTTACTGATGGTAACCTTTGTTACAATGGTCCCAGCTCTCTCCAGGTCATTCACTAGGTCCCCCCCGTGTGGTCCTGGGATTTTTGCTCACCATTCTTGTGATCATTTTGACCCCACGGGGTGAGATCTTGCGTGGAGCCCCAGATCGAGGGATATTATCAGTGGTCTTGTATGTCTTCCATTTTCTAATTATTGCTCCCACAGTTGATTCGTTCACACCAAGCTGCTTGCCTATTGCAGATTCAGTCTTCCCAGCCTGGTGCAGGTCTACAATTTTGTTTCTGGTGTCCTTCGACAGCTCTTTAGTCTTCACCATAGTGGAGTTTGGAGTGTGACTGTTTGAGGTTGTGGACAGGTGTCTTTTATACTGATAACAAGTTCAAACAGGTGCCATTGATACAGGTAATGAGTGCAGGACAGAGGAGCCTCTTAAAGAAGAAGGTCCAGGTCTGTGAGAGCCAGAAATCTTGCTTTTTTGTAGGTGACCAAATACTTATTTTCACCATAATTTGCAAATAAATTCTTTCCAGATCAGCCAATGAGATTGTCTGGATTTGTTTTCTCATTTTGTCTCTCATAGTTGAGGTCTCCCTATGATGCCAATTACAGGCCTCTGTCATCTTTGTAAGTGGGAGAACTTGCACAATTGGTGGTGACTGAATACTTTTTTGCCCCCCTGTATATATAGATAACAAGTGTGTGTTGTACATCCTGTCTTTATGCAACGCCATCCCTTGCACTTGCTGACTATTCCCAACTGTGAAAAGGAGTGGTGGGAATTGCTGGGAGATCATTTTGTCTGTCATATTCAGGAGATCTGTTCCTCACCATGCCTGCAGGGATCTGTTAAAGCCCGGGAGCTGCTGAGAACAAATCGGTCCTTGTAAACGTAGAAGATTTATGTGTTTACGAGTGACAGTGGAGAGTGATGAGCGGAGGGTGAGGGGGCCACATGACATGGTCTGGCCATCCAGAGTCGGCCTGTGGGCCTTGTGTTTAAAATATGTGCTTTAAACTATTTTTTCTTGGTACATGTCCCCCATGGTATTGTCCAGTTCCCCATGCCCTTTGTTGATAATTCCTCCCCTGTTGGCCTAGAAAATGATCATTACTGATTTCTAAGATTCCATTTTTGCTGACTTCAATGGGGTTCAGATTCAGCATCCAAACTTCCATAAATTTTGCTAAACTCTGCTGGATCTGAACTCGGGTACATTCAGTTCATCACTAATAGTGAGCCCTACACCTTAGTAACACCAAAATAAGTCAAATTCTGCACATCCCCGAGCACTATGGCACCACATCTGCTGGCTTCAGGAACCTGATGACCACCCTCCAAGATGGCGGCAGTGACCCAGAGCATGGGATGGGTCCCTAAACTTGTATCAGAAATAAAACTGGTGTAATGTCTAAAAGTATTGCTACTTCCCCAACATGCATCAGACTTACATGAATCTTGTGTCTTTCTCGGACAGCGGCTCTCATGGCAATAGTTATAGGAGGACAGACCCCGCTACAGCCAACATATCCCATGAGGGTCGGATCCATCAAAGGCAGACAAAAGCACTCTCCAAATTCACTGGCCGTGTTGCACTGCATGCAGGGGAAGCACCAGAGAGCACAGCAACCTGCCAAGAGAGACCGGGGAGAGGTGAGAGAGAAGGAGGGATAGAATATCACTGTTATTGTACAAGATTTATGCAGAACCAACAGTTCGAGCAGCAAGGTCACAGTAAGGGAGACTGTACAGATACCATGTAATGCAATACAGGAGGGCATAGAGGGCTCAGAGGGCTCAGGGGGCTCAGAGGGCTCAGAGGGCTCAGAGGGCATAGAGGGCTCAGAGGGCTCAGAGGGCTCAGGGGGCTTAGAGGGCTCAGAGGGCTCAGAGGGCATAGAGGGCTCAGGGGGCTCAGGGGGCTTAGAGGGCTCAGAGGGCATAGAGGGCTCAGAGGGCTCAGAGGGCATAGAGGGCTCAGAGGGCTTAGAGGGCTCAGAGGGCATAGAGGGCTCAGAGGGCTCAGAGGGCTTAGAGGGCTCAGAGGGCATAGAGGGCTCAGAGGGCTCAGAGGGCTCAGGGGGCTTAGAGGGCTCAGAGGGCTCAGAGGGCATAGAGGGCTCAGAGGGCTCAGGGGGCATAGAGGGCTCAGAGGGCATAGAGGGCTCAGAGGGCATAGAGGGCTCAGAGGGCTCAGAGGGCTCAGAGGGCATAGAGGGCTCAGAGGGCTTAGAGGGCTCAGAGGGCATAGAGGGCTCAGAGGGCTTAGAGGGCTCAGAGGGCTCAAAGGGCATAGAGGGCTCAGAGGGCTCAGGGGGCTTAGAGGGCTCAGAGGGCTCAGAGGGCATAGAGGGCTCAGAGGGCTCAGGGGGCTTAGAGGGCTCAGAGGGCATAGAGGGCTCAGAGGGCTTAGAGGGCTCAGAGGGCTCAGAGGGCATAGGGGGCTCAGAGGGCATAGAGGGCTCAGAGGGCTTAGAGGGCTCAGAGGGCATAGAGAGCTCAGAGGGCATATAGGGCTCAGAGGGCTTAGAGGGCTTAGAGGGCTCAGGGGGCTTAGAGGGCTCAGGGGGCTCAGAGGGCTCAGAGGGCATAGAGGGCTCAGAGGGCTTAGGGGGCTCAAGGGGCTCAGAGGGCATAGAGGGCTCAGAGGGCATAGAGGGCTCAGAGGGCTCAGGGGGCTTAGAGGGCTCAGAGGGCATAGAGGGCTCAGGGGGCTCAGAGGGCATAGAGGGCTCAGAGGGCATAGAGGGCTCAGGGGGCTCAGAGGGCATAGAGGGCTCAGAGGGCTTAGGGGGCTCAGAGGGCATAGAGGGCTCAGAGGGCTTAGAGAGCTCAGAGGGCATAGAGGGCTCAGAGGGCTCAGGGGGCTTAGAGGGCTTAGAGGGCTCAGGGGGCTTAGAGGGCTCAGGGGGCTCAGAGGGCTTAGGGGGCTCAGGGGGCTCAGAGGGCTCAGAGGGCATAGAGGGCTCAGAGGGCTCAGGGGGCTCAGAGGGCATAGAGGGCTCAGGGGGCTCAGAGGGCATAGAGGGCTCAGAGGGCTTAGGGGGCTCAGGGGGCTCAGAGGGCATAGAGGGCTCAGAGGGCATAGAGGGCTCAGAGGGCATAGAGGGCTCAGAGGGCATAGAGGGCTCAGAGGGCATAGAGGGCTCAGGGGGCTCAGAGGGTTTAGAGGGCTCAGGGGGCTCAGGGGGCTCAGAGGGCTTAGGGGGCTCAGGGGGCTCAGAGGGCTTAGGGGGCTCAGGGGGCTCAGAGGGCATAGAGGGCTCAGAGGGCATAGAGGGCTCAGGGGGCTCAGAGGGCTTAGAGGGCTCAGGGGGCTTAGGGGGCTCAGGGGGCTCAGGGGGCTCAGAGGGCTCAGAGGGCATAGAGGGCTCAGAGGGCTCAGAGGGCTCAGAGGGCTTAGAGGGCTCAGAGGGCATAGAGGGCTCAGAGGGCTCAGGGGGCTCAGAGGGCTCTGCTCATAAGAGCTTACAATCTAAAAGTATAGAAAGAAGAGCGAGGTGAATAGAAAGAAAAGAGAGAGGATGAGAGGGAGAGGAGGTATCATCTTTTACTGCTAATAATGTCAATCATTCTGCCCCACCCCCATCCAACCCATAAAACCTGAAATGTGTTGGCTATACTAAAATGTATTTGGTCCTGCTGAGAAAGCTTCTTTCAATTAGTGTGGGAGAAATTAGGGAAAGAGAGAGTTGGGGGGATAAAAAGAAAAATAAGGAAGGTAAAGAGAGAGAGAAAGATCAGAGAGAGAGGAATAATGGGAGGTAGAGAGAGATCAGCAAGAGAGAAAGAGAGATTGAGAAGAGATAGAGAGACCATGGAGGTAGAGATAGAGATCTGGAGGTAGAGAGACAGATGATGGGGAGAGAAAAAGACAAGAGAGGTAGAAAGAGATATTAAGCACAGAGAGATTGGGAAGAGAGAGATCACCACAGTCCTTTATTGCAGTGAAGTTTGGGGTCCTGTCACCCACCCAGACCAGTCCAAATGGGACTCCAGCCAGCCAGAAATTTTTCATCTGGAATTCTGCAAGCACCACTTCCAAGTCCATCGGAGCTCCTCCAACAGTGCTTGCCGGTCTGAGCTTGGCAGATTTCCTTTGCTCCTCAGAGTACAGAAGAGGGCGCCATCATACTGGGACTACCTACAAAAGAGCAGTCTAACTCCACACACTACCACCACAAGGCCCTAATGACCAATAAGGACCATTCAACGCCATGTGCCCTGCAACAACTCATCAGCGCCTTCTCCATTTCAAGCACCCAACAATCTGGCCTGCCTAAATGTCAAATAAAGAACATAATGAATGATTCCCAAGACAAATACGTTGAGGAATGGAGAAATGAAATAAACTCTAAGAAACAAACTGTTTTCCAGTCACTGCAGGGAGACTACAAACTGGCCCCGTATCTGGAAGTACTACAAAACCCCAAAGACAGACAGACCCTGAGCCGGTACAGACTGAGCACCCACAGCCTGGAAATCCAATCAGGATGGCACAGACAGACCTACAAACCCAGGGAGAGTACACTGTGCCTACAATGTGACCAGGGGATCCTGGAGGATGAAGACCACTTCCTGCTACAATGTGACCAGGGGGCCCTGAAGGATGAGGACCACTTCCTGCTACAATATGACCAGGGGGTCCTGGAGGATGAGGACCACTTCCTGCTACAATGTGACCAGGGGGCCCTGAAGGATGGGGACCGCTTCCTGCTACAATGTGACCAGGGGGCCCTGGAGGATGAGGACCACTTCCTGCTACAATGTGACCAGGGGCCCCTGAAGGATGAGGACCACTTCCTGCTACAATGTGACCAGGGGGTCCTGGAGGATGAGGACCTCTTCCTGCTACAATGTGACCAGGGGGTCCTGGAGGATGAGGACCACTTCCTGCTACAATGTGACCAGGGGGTCCTGGAGGATGAGGACCACTTCCTGCTACAATGTCACCAGGGGGCCCTGAAGGATGGGGACCGCTTCCTGCTACAATGTGACCAGGGGGCCCTGGAGGATGAGGACCACTTCCTGCTACAATGTGACCAGGGGCCCCTGAAGGATGAGGACCACTTCCTGCTACAATGTGACCAGGGGGTCCTGGAGGATGAGGACCTCTTCCTGCTACAATGTGACCAGGGGGTCCTGGAGGATGAGGACCACTTCCTGCTACAATGTGACCAGGGGGTCCTGGAGGATGAGGACCGCTTCCTGCTACAATGTGACCAGGGGGCCCTGGAGGATGAGGACCACTTCCTGCTGCAATGTGACCAGGGGGTCCTGGAGGATGAGGACCACTTCCTGCTACAATGTCACCAGGGGGCCCTGGAGGATGAGGACCACTTCCTGCTACAATGTGACCAGGGGCCCCTGAAGGATGAGGACCACTTGCTGCTACAATGTGACCAGGGGGTCCTGGAGGATGAGGACCTCTTCCTGCTACAATATGACCAGGGGGTCCTGGAGGATGAGGACCACTTCCTGCTACAATGTGACCAGGGGCCCCTGAAGGATGATGACCACTTCCTGCTACAATGTGACCAGGGGCCCCTGAAGGATGAGGACCACTTCCTGCTACAATGTGACCGGGGGTCCTGGAGGATGAGAGAGAGAGATCAGATAGAGAGAGATTGGAGAGAGAGATCAGGTAGAGAGATCAGGTATACCGAGGTCAGGTAGAGTACTTGATGGGGACAAGGGCCTCTTCCCCACAACCATGGCCAGTGGTTGTGGGGTTCTGCGGGTGGGGGGCTTATTGGAATCTGGAAGCCCCCTTTAGCAAGGGGGCCCCCACATCCCCCTTTAACAAGGGGGCCCCCAGATCCCAGCTCCCCCACTATGTGAATGAGTATGGGGTACATGGTACCACTACCCATTCACAAAAAAAAAAGTGTAGTGTAAAAATGACAGGAAACATTTAAAAAATGTCCCCGAAGTAGATCCAACATCAATAACAATGCCTGCCGCCTCCAACCCGAAAAAAAGAAAACAAAAAAAATCTGCTCCGCTCTCCATGCTGACTTCCACCATCTGACAGCTGTGCCACGATGACAGTTTTTAACCCCTCACCTACCGGGCACTGTCACCCCCTTCCTGTCCAGGCCAATTTCCAGCTTTCAGTGCTGTCACACTTTGAATGACAATTGCGCGGTCATACAACACTGTACCCATATGAAATGTTTATCATTTTTTGTGACAGACAGAACTTTATTTTGGTGGTATTTAATCACCTCGGGGATTTTATTTTTTCTTAAACAAACAAAAAAACACTAACATTTTGAAAAAAAAAGTTTTTTCATAGTTTTTGTTACAACATTTTGTAAATAAGTGATTTTTCTCCTTCACTGATGTGCGCTAATGAGGCTGCAGTGATGGGCACTGATAGGTGGAACTGATGGACACTGATAGGCGGCACTGATGGACACTGATAGGCGGCACTGGTAGGTGGCACTGATGGGCATTGACAGGCTTCACTGATGGGCACTGAAAGGCAGCACTCATATATGGCACTGATAGGTGGCACTGATAGGTGGCACTGATAGGTGGCACTGACTGGCACTGTTAAGCGGCACCGATAGACAGCACTGATGGGCACTGATAGGCGGCACTGACTGGCACTGATAGGTGGCACTGACTGGCACTGATAGGTGGCACTGATGGGTGACACTGAAAGGCAGCTCAGATGGGCACTGATATGTGGCATTGATGTGGCACTGATAGGCACTGACAGCTGGCACTGATGGACACTGACAGGTGGCACTGCTGGGGCTACACAGATCATCAGGGCGCACTATCATCAGTGCTCTGATGATCAGTGCACCTGTCCCCTCTGAGGAATGCCGATTACCAGCTCTCCTCCCCTCTGTCAGCGTGACAGCTCGTGAGGAGAGAAATGCTGATAACTGGCATTTCCCTGTTTACATGCAATCAGCTGTGATTGGACACCACATGACCGAGCCGGCATCTTCAGCTCCTTCTGTGGATTGGTGATCCGCTGTGTCTGATGGACACAGCGCACCACGGATCATCGCGCTGCGCACTCCCGGAGCCACGCATGCGCTGTTAGAATGGGACAACGTCATATGACTCCTCCCAGAATGAGAGAACTGCCTTGTGTCCGTCATTGGACTATATGGTGAGCGGGAGGCGGTTAAATAGTGTGATGGTGTAACAAGGGGCAGGGTTACCCTGCCTCCTTGTGACATCATCATGCACTGTGATTGGTCAATGCATTTCACCTGATTTGTGGTCAGGTGTATTGCTTTGACCAATCGAAATGCACTGTCAGGGCGCAGTGCATTGTGGGGTGCGGCGGGCGAACAGCCCAATAAAAGCCCTTGCCAGTTATGTGTTCAGCGAACACATGAACAGCCCATTTTCGAGTCAAACTTACAGCCCATCCCTACTTGTAAAGCTGTAGTAGGGAGTAAGAGCCGCATAAGCCGATGTCTCCTCTGTAGTGCCGGCTCCTGTCCCATGACGACTGACACCAACTGCACCCCACCTCTTATCCCGGATAGTGGCCTTCAGAGTGGTGCCAGCACCAGGAAAGAAGAGATCTTCAGGTCAGTGTGAAGCAATACACCGGGCATAATAGTACAGGGCTGCTTTCACACTGATCTGCTGCGGTTTCCCCACACCGCGGATGTAGTGTAGTGTACCTGGGTTTGCTGCACTTATCCATAGACTTCTGTATATCCCCCGCAGGTGCGGCGCACTTTCTGAAAGTCTACCAAAACGTTTAATTGTATGAGTTTTGATGCTCTTTCAGAAAGTGCGCTGTGCCTGCAGGATGCATCAGAAGTCTATTGCAGAGTACAGCAAACCCAGGAAAGTCCCTCTGCGGTGCAGGTAAACCGCAGCACATCAGTGTGAAAGGAGCCTTATAGGGGGGCTCAAAACAGTAAGGGTTCATTTACATTTGCAGTTTGGGGGATGGTAAAACCCCATAGTTAAGATGTGTTTTTTCCACCCCCATCACAACCACCCCAACCCCTTTAGCTGTAGTGGCCAGGGATGTAGACATGTCGCAGCAGGAGTTACACGCCCCGTCATGGCTGATGAGTGTGGCACCTACCAAGCATGACCCATTTCAGTGAATGAGGCAGCTCTGCATGTGGTGTGTATGGTGTGAGTTACTATGCCACGTGTAGTGCAGCCCATTGGGGTCATCCGGCTGCCCTATGTGTGTTACTGGACAAACCAGACAAAACCATGCCTTCCCGCTAATCTCAGGGTGAATGGGGCCGGAAAGTGAAATTGGTGAATTTACACAGACCAATGAGGCTCCGTTCACATCTGTGTGTTTATGAACGCATGGAAAACATGCAGAAAATGCACAAAAAATGCAAAGAACACACACAGAAAATGCATAGACAGCACAGAAAACTCACAGAAAATGCATAGAAAACACAGAAAACTCACAGAAAATGCACAAAAAATGCACAGAACACACACAGAAAATGCACAGAACACACACAGAAAATGCATAGAAAACACACAGAAAATGCACAGAACACAGAAAATGCATAGAAAACACAGAAAATGTACAGAAAATGCACAGAAAACTAACAGAAAATGCATAGAAAACGCACAGAAAATGCACAGAAAACACAGAAAATGCATAGAACACACACAGAAAATGCACAGAACACAGAAAATGCATAAAAAACACACAGAAAATGCATAGAAAACACAGAAAATGTACAGAAAACGCACAGAAAACTAACAGAAAATGCATAGAAAATGCACAGAAAACACAGCAAATGCATAGAAAATGCACAGAAAATGCATAGAAAACGCACAGAAAACACAGAAAATGCATAGAACACACACAGAAAACACAGAAAATGCATAGAACACGCACAGAAAATGCACAGAACACAGAAAATGCATAAAAAACACACAGAAAATGTACAGAAAACACACAGAAAACTAACAGAAAATGCATAGAAAACGCACAGAAAATGCACAGAAAACACAGAAAATGCATAGAACACACACAGAAAATGCATAAAAAACACACAGAAAATGCATAGAATACACACAGAAAATGCATAGAAAACACAGAAAATGTACAGAAAACGCACAGAAAACTAACAGAAAATGCATAGAAAATGCACAGAAAACACAGAAAATGCATAGAAAATGCACAGAAAATGCATAGAAAACGCACAGAAAACACAGAAAATGCATAGAAGACACACAGAAAATGCCCAGAATACAGAAAATGCATAAAAAACACACAGAAAATGCATAGAAAACACAGAAAATGTACAGAAAACGCACAGAAAACTAACAGAAATTGCATAGAAAACGCACAGAAAATGCACAGAAAACACAGAAAATGCATAGAAAACGCACAGAAAACACAGAAAATGCATAGAAAACGCACAGAAAATGCACAGAAAACACAGAAAATGCATAGAAAACGCACAGAAAACGCACACTGTGCCATGCCTTTCAGAAACGATGGAAATAATCCTGGTGTTCATGTTATCATTAGATGTTAAAGGCACCCCAAGTGCAGCAAACTTCTCCTTTAACCTCCCTGGCGGTCTGATTATGTCAGGAATTTTGTACCAAAAGCGGTACATTTTTTTCATGGAAATATGTATTTTTTTTAGTGTAGGCTGTAATTCTTAGGAATAACTCACTGAAATCTGTCCGGACAAGAGTCTAGTGAACATCCCGGGGAGGATAAAATTTGAAACACAAAATCATAAATTCTAATTTAATAAATAATCATAAAAAATAATAATATAATAATAATAAATGTAATTCAATAATATAATCAAACCAAAAACACTGAAATGTGAAATAGAGCGCCAAGTTCGCACATCGCTGAGCAAAGTCGCAGAATCGTTTTCAGTGTCTGATGAGGAATTTCCCCCACCAATCATTATCACTCAATTCTGCAAGTGGTTCTGATTTACTATCGCTGTTCTCTAGCCGGTCTAAAACCGATTTTGATGTAAAAGGACGCTTTTTGGACGCCATGGACGTTTCTCAGTTTCCAGGCAGAAAGAACAGTAAAAATGCAGGCAGGGCGCCGGACAAAGCAGTCGGGACACAATGTATGTGAAATGGTTTGATACAGGAATGTTTTACTATGAAGTAATCGTTTTAAAAAAAAATGTCATTTTTTTTTTTATTTCAAATTTCCCGCCGGTTCCGGCGCCCGTACGTCCCGACGTCACAGGGACTGGAACACGGAAGCCGGATGCCGGCATCGGCCGGAGGAGATGGCCGGGGATGCTGCAGGGGACACATCGCGGGAGCGAAGGACAAGGTAAGCGCTGCAGGGACTCCCTGAGCAACGCCGCATGGTAAGCCCGAGTGTAGCTCGGGGGGGGGGGGTTACCGCTTTTGGTACTGAAATGTTACCCCGAGCTACACTCGGGAATACCGCCAGGGGGTTAAGTGAGTCCCTTGATTCATTCCTGTGCAGACACCACTAGGGGACGCCCTATACAGGATTGCAGTGCCAGGCACCCTCTGGTGGGATTATTGAATATTTTATAAATTGAGCAAAAGCCTTGTGAACGGTGTTGGGGGATGGGATACGTTGGGGGATGGGATACGTTGGGGGATGGGATACGTTGGGGGGTGGGATACGTTGGGGGATGGGATACGTTGGGGGATGGGATACGTTGGGGGGTGGGATACGTGGGGGAATGGGATACGTTGGAGGATGGGATACGTTGGGGGATGGGATACATTAGGGTGGGATACGTTGGGGGATGGGATACGTTGGGGGTGGGATACGTTGGGGGATGGGATACGTTGGGGGGTGGGATACGTTGGGGGGTGGGATACGTTGGGGGATGGGATACGTTGGGGGTGGGATACGTTGGGGGATGGGATACGTTGGGGGATGGGATACGTTGGGGGATGGGATACGTTGGGGGTGGGATACGTTGGGGGTGGGATACGTTGGGGGATGGGATACGTTGGGGGTGGGATACGTTGGGGGATGGGATACGTTGGGGGATGGGATACGTTGGGGGATGGGATACGTTGGGGGATGGGATACGTTGGGGGAGGGATACGTTGGGGGATGGGATACGTTGGGGGTGGGATACGTTGGGGGATGGGATACGTTGGGGGTGGGATACGTTGGGGGATGGGATACGTTGGGGGATGGGATACGTTGGGGGATGGGATACGTTGGGGGTGGGATACGTTGGGGGTGGGATACGTTGGGGGTGGGATACGTTGGGGGATGGGATACGTTGGGGGTGGGATATGTTGGGGGTGGGATATGTTGGGGGTGGGATACGTTGGGGGATGGGATACGTTGGGGGATGGGATACGTTGGGGGATGGGATACGTTGGGGGATGGGATACGTGGGGGAATGGGAATACGTTGGTGGATGGGATACGTGGTGGAATGGGATACGTTGGGGGGTAGAATACGTTGGGGGGTGGGATACATTGGGGGATGGGATATGTTGGGGGTGGGATACGTTGGGGGATGGGATACATTGGGGGATGGGATACGTTGGGGGATGGGATACGTTGGGGGATGGGATACGTTGGGGGATGGGATACGTTGGGGGATGGGATACGTTGGGGGGTGGGATACGTTGGGAGGTGGGATACGTTGGGGGATGGGATACGTTGGGGGTGGGATACGTTGGGGGATGGGATACGTTGGGGGTGGGATACGTTGGGGGGTGGGATACGTTGGGGGTGGGATACGTTGGGGGTGGGATACGTTGGGGGGTGGGATACGTTGGGGGGTGGGATACGTTGGGGGATGGGATACGTTGGGGGATGGGATACGTTGGGGGATGGGATACGTGGGGGAATGGGAATACGTTGGTGGATGGGATACGTGGTGGAATGGGATACGTTGGGGGGTAGAATACGTTGGGGGGTGGGATACATTGGGGGATGGGATACGTTGGGGGTGGGATACGTTGGGGGATGGGATACGTTGGGGGATGGGATACGTTGGGGGATGGGATACGTTGGGGGATGGGATACGTTGGGGGGTGGGATACGTTGGGGGGTGGGATACGTTGGGGGATGGGATACGTTGTGGGTGGGATACGTTGGGGGATGGGATACGTTGGGGGTGGGATACGTTGGGGGGTGGGATACGTTGGGGGTGGGATACGTTGGGGGATGGGATACGTTGGGGGGTGGGATACGTTGGGGGATGGGATACGTTGGGGGTGGGATACGTTGGGGGTGGGATACGTTGGGGGATGGGATACGTACAGATGCCGCAGTCATCGCAGCAGTCGCACATATCGGTGCTCCATCGTGGCCCCTGACTGACCGTCACCGTCTGCGTGGTGACAACCCCGGGCTGAGTGGTGACCGTCTGCATCTTCTACTCCTGTACAGAGAGAGAAAGAAAGACATAAGAGATACATATATATATATATACCGGCACACAATGATCAGATGGGTTGGGGGTCATTATTTATAGTGACCGTTATTAGACCAGAATATTGGAAACTCCAGAAGTCAGGACCGATCTGCATCATGCAGCTTTGGGTAAGCAATTCATTAACAAAAAAAACTGGGGGAAAAAAAACGTATTTTTTGTTTTTTGGTAAGTGTTAGTAAAAAAAAAAAAGTTGCCGTAGATAAACAGCGTACATTTTATTCTACTCTTGCAGTGCTGCCTGGACCTTGAAGAAGGGGACATTCCCCGAAAGCTTGTCCTCAAAATTGCATGTTAGTGCAAATAAACAAAGTATCACGTCCGTACTCCATTGTTTGTGTCCCAAATACACCAATACGGCTACATTTTATTCTATAATTTGTACAATTTAATGTACACTAAATTAGGATTCAGGAACATAGAATTTCAAAGTTATTTACAAAAGAAATAAAGATTTTATTTTTATTATTTTGCATTTTTTTATGTGACAATAAAAAAAATGAATTAACAAATTAAAACAGAAAACAAAACCGGTTTCTATACAATATTTACTAATAACATAGAAAAAGACAGAAATAAATTGTTGAAGAGAGAAAAGGAAGTGAGAGTTATTTAGGGTTGTTTTGTTTTAGGATAAACAAAGGATTAATAAGGGTTACATTGGGAACGATTTTATTTAATATTATATATATATGTGCAATATTTATTTATGTATTTATTTCATTTTAACCATTCATTTTTTTTTGTTATTTTTTTTTTTTTGTACTTGTCAGGTTGCTTTAGTGGAAATCACACATATAACTCTTTGACCTGCGGATGAATAAAATACGTTAGTTAAAAAAATGAGGAATTGTACTTTATCTCCATCTCCCGTCTGATCGATGTTTATAAACAATGTTACTTTGTATCTCTATCTCCCGTCTGATCGATGTTTATAAACAATGTTACTTTGTGTCTCTCTATCTCCCGTCTGATCGATGTTTATAAACAATGTTACTTTGTGTCTCTCTATCTCCCGTCTGATCAATGTTTATAAACAATGTTACTTTGTGTCTCTCTATCTCCCGTCTGATCGATGTTTATAAACAATGTTACTTTGTATCTCTCTATCTCCCGTCTGATCGATGTTTATAAACAATGTTACTTTGTGTCTCTCTATCTCCCGTCTGATCGATGTTTATAAACAATGTTACTTTGTATCTCTCTATCTCCCGTCTGATCGATGTTTATAAACAATGTTACTTTGTATCTCTCTATCTCCCATCTGATCGATGTTTATAAACAATGTTCCTTTGTATCTCTATCTCTCGTCTGATCGATGTTTATAAACAATGTTACTTTGTATCTCTATCTCCCGTCTGATCGATGTTTATAAACAATGTTACTTTGTATCTCTCCATCTCCCGCCTGATCGATGTTTATAAACAATGTTACTTTGTATCTCTCTATCTCCTGCCTGATCGATGTTTATAAACAATGTTACTTTGTATCTCTCCATCTCCCGTCTGATCAATGTTTATAAACAATGTTACTTTGTATCTCTCCATCTCCAGTCTGATCAATGTTTATAAACAATGTTACTTTGTATCTCTCCATCTCCCGTCTGATCAATGTTTATAAACAATGTTACTTTGTATCTCCATCTCCAGTCTGATCGATGTTTATAAACAATGTTACTTTGTATCTCCATCTCCCGTCTGATCGATGTTTATAAACAATGTTACTTTGTATCTCTCCATCTCCTGTCTGATCGATGTTTATAAACAATGTTACTTTGTATCTCTCTATCTCCCGTCTGATTGATGTTTATAAACAATGTTACTTTGTATCTCTCTATCTCCCGTCTGATCGATGTTTATAAACAATGTTACTTTGTATCTCTCTATCTCCCGTCTGATCGATGTTTATAAACAATGTTACTTTGTATCTCTCCATCCCCCGTCTGATCGATGTTTATAAACAATGTTACTTTGTATCTCTCTATCTCCCGTCTGATCGATGTTTATAAACAATGTTACTTTGTATCTCTCTATCTCCCGTCTGATCGATGTTTATAAACAATGTTACTTTGTATCTCTCGATCTCCCATCTGATCGATGTTTATAAACAATGTTACTTTGTATCTCTCTATCTCCCGTCTGATCGATGTTTATAAACAATGTTACTTTGTATCTCTCTATCTCCCGTCTGATCGATGTTTATAAACAATGTTACTTTGTATCTCTCTATCTCCCATCTGATCGATGTTTATAAACAATGTTACTTTGTATCTCTCTATCTCCCATCTGATCGATGTTTATAAACAATGTTACTTTGTATCTCTCTATCTCCCGTCTGATCGATGTTTATAAACAATGTTACTTTGTATCTCTCGATCTCCCATCTGATCGATGTTTATAAACAATGTTACTTTGTATCTCTCCATCTCCCGTCTGATCGATGTTTATAAACAATGTTACTTTGTATCTCTCGATCTCCCATCTGATCGATGTTTATAAACAATGTTACTTTGTATCTCTCTATCTCCCGTCTGATCGATGTTTATAAACAATGTTACTTTGTATCTCTCTATCTCCCGTCTGATCGATGTTTATAAACAATGTTACTTTGTATCTCTCTATCTCCCATCTGATCGATGTTTATAAACAATGTTACTTTGTATCTCTCGATCTCCCGTCTGATCGATGTTTATAAACAATGTTACTTTGTATCTCTCGATCTCCCATCTGATCGATGTTTATAAACAATGTTACTTTGTATCTCTCTATCTCCCGTCTGATCGATGTTTATAAACAATGTTACTTTGTATCTCTCGATCTCCCGTCTGATCGATGTTTATAAACAATGTTACTTTGTATCTCTCGATCTCCCATCTGATCGATGTTTATAAACAATGTTACTTTGTATCTCTCTATCTCCCGTCTGATCGATGTTTATAAACAATGTTACTTTGTATCTCTCCATCTCCCGTCTGATCGATGTTTATAAACAATGTTACTTTGTATCTCTCGATCTCCCGTCTGATCGATGTTTATAAACAATGTTACTTTGTATCTCTCCATCTCCCGCCTGATCGATGTTTATAAACAATGTTACTTTGTATCTCTCCATCTCCCGCCTGATCGATGTTTATAAACAATGTTACTTTGTATCTCTCCATCTCCCATCTGATCGATGTTTATAAACAATGTTACTTTGTATCTCTATCTCCCGTCTGATCGATGTTTATAAACAATGTTACTTTGTATCTCTCCATCTCCCGTCTGATCGATGTTTATAAACAATGTTACTTTGTATCTCTATCTCCCGTCTGATCGATGTTTATAAACAATGTTACTTTGTATCTCTCCATCTCCCCTCTGATCGATGTTCATAAACAATGTTACTTTGTATCTATCTCCCGTCTGATCGATGTTTATAAACAATGTTACTTTGTATCTCTCCATCTCCCGTCTGATCGATTTTTATAAACAATGTTACTTTGTATCTCTATCTCCCGTCTGATCGATGTTTATAAACAATGTTACTTTGTATCTCTCCATCTCCCGTCTGATCGATGTTCATAAACAATGTTACTTTGTATCTCTCTATCTCCCGTCTGATCGATTTTTATAAACAATGTTACTTCGTATTCTCCATCTCCCGTCTGATCGATGTTTATAAACAATGTTACTTTGTATCTCTCCATCTCCCGCCTGATCGATGTTTATAAACAATGTTACTTCGTATTCTCCATCTCCCGTCTGATCGATGTTTATAAACAATGTTACTTTGTATCTCTCTATCTCCCGTCTGATCGATGTTTATAAACAATGTTACTTTGTATCTCTCCATCTCCCGTCTGATCGATGTTTATAAACAATGTTACTTTGTATCTCTCCATCTCCCGCCTGATTGATGTTTGTATCTCTCTATCTCCCGTCTGATCGATGTTTATAAACAATGTTACTTTGTATCTCTATATCTCCCGTCTGATCGATGTTCATAAACAATGTTACTTTGTATCTCTCCATCTCCCGTCTGATCGATGTTTGTATCTCTCTATCTCCCATCTGATCGATGTTTATAAACAATGTTACTTTGTATCTCTCCATCTCCCGTCTGATCGATGTTTGTATCTCTCTATCTCCCATCTGATCGATGTTTATAAACAATGTTACTTTGTATCTCTCTATCTCCCGTCTGATCGATGTTTATAAACAATGTTACTTTGTATCTCTCCATCTCCCGTCTGATCGATGTTTGTATCTCTCTATCTCCCATCTCTTCAATGTTTATAACCCCTCTCCCTCCTGAGGATCCCCCCCCCCCTTCCTGACCAGGCCAATATTTTGCGTTACGTCGCTGTGTTACTTTAACTGACAATTGCGCAGTCATGCAGTGCTGCACCCAGATGAAATTTACATCCTTTTTTTCCTACAAATAGAGCTTCCTTTCAGTGGTATTTGATCCCCTGTGCGTTTTTAATTTTTTTTGTGCTATAAACAAAAAAAGACACAATTTTGAGAAAAAAAAATTTTTTTTGACATTTTGCCATAAAACACGTCCAGTAAAAAATTTGAAAAAAATCAAATTTCTTCATAAATTTCAAACAAAATGTTTCCTGCTCCGTGTCTTTGATGAGAAAAATCCCGATATGTGTAAATTAATTGGTTTACATGAAAGTTATAACGTTTACAAATGGCGGGAAAGATACTGAGATATTATTTTTTATACTAGTAATGGCGGCAATCAGCGACTTATAGTGGGACTGCGGCGGACATTCTGACATGGGGGGGGCAGGGGCGGACTGACCATTTGGAAACTCGGGCACTGCCCAAGGGCCCCGGGTCAGTAGGTGGCCCCATGAGATGCCCCTGGTACCTTTTTCATAGGATTTTTGAGTTTGGGCAAGGACACAGGGGCCCCATGATCCCCTATTGCCCGGGGGCCCCATGAGTTGTCAGTCCGCCCCGGGGGGGGACTGACTTAGTGTCACTGACATCCCCATTGACACCAATACAGTGATCAGTGTTAATAAAGAAGTTGCTGGGTCAAATTTCAACCTCGGCACTACCCTCCTGGAGTTTGCATGTTCTCCCTGTGCCTGTGTGGGTTTCCTCCGGATACTCCGGTTTCCTCCCACACTCCATAGACATGCTGGGAGGTGAATTGGCTCCTGTCTAAATTGTCCCTAGTATGTGTATGTATGAATGTGAGTTAGGGACCTTAGATTGTACGCTCCTCAGGGGTGGGGACTGATGTGGATGTACAATATATATGTGGAGTACCCCTTTATCAAATGCCCCCCCACACAGTAGCACATCCAGAACTGGTCCTCAGTGACCCTAAAAATAACTGTCCAATGGTGATAGATGGACCCTGCAGTGGCTGTGCTCTGCAGAGTGAGGGGGTGGGGTGCTGAGATGAGCGTAGGGGGAGGAGCTTGGAAGCACACGCATCTCCGCTATATATTCGATGTTTAGGCAGATTTTTCCTCTCTGCTCAAAGATCTTAAAGCCTTCTGCATCCTACAAGGTAGGTCTCAGCCCATTGGTGGCCGTGGACCAGCTATGTCACCCGTGGGTGTGGACTGCATCCGACACACAGCAAGGGAAAAGTGAGCGCTCCACATGTCGTAGAGGACAATTCTCGGAAGGTTTGGCATCTCACTAAGCTGTAAACCAGGAGCTGGGCCAGACGGGCAAACGAAGGAGGCGGGAAACAAATGTTCGATTCCCAGTGTGAGGTCCGATTCCAGGAGGTTGTGTGAATGCAGTACAGCCCAGCAGGTGACAGAACCCGGGGAACGAGCACAGGGTGGGATTTCTGACCTGACTATAAAGGCGACTAATGAGGTCAGCTGTGGAAACGTGCAGTAGAGTCGTCCTTTAATGCGAGAGGAAGGAAAAATGAACCGTCCGAGCTCTGGAAGTTCAATGATCATTACAACCCCCATCTGTGACGGGCGCAGCGTCAGGCCCTCAGCCATTCTCACCAACTTGTGACCGAAGGACTAGCCAATCTAAAACCGCGCTGTCACATGCGTAACAATGCCACGCCCAGCTGCACCCTGCACAACAATTTTCCAGCTAATGGACTACAATCTATGTACTGCAACCTGAGAACGATTGTTACTGGGTCAGGTTAACTACGCAATTAACCCTTCACACTGCCACCACTTCCTTTTGTACAGAGAAAGAGGAAACTCAGCAATATCAACAATAACACTATGATGTTTGAATAAGCGTCTGTATACCACTGTCACCGCAGGCAGATGTACGCAGAGGGTTAAAACACACAGTAGCGCTCTTCAGAGACAGGGGTGCTTAGTTTGCTTTAAAGAGCTTTAGAAACAGTTCAAGACTTTTCAGAAAATAGGATTTATTACTAAAAAGGTCAAAATGGAACAATAAAAATATTTGCAGAAAAAGATGTAACCAATATATATATATATAAATATACAAAGAGCAATAACACAGCAAAGAGATAAAGAAAGAAGTTTAAGAAGGTAGAATACTTGCAGAAATCCTGGTTTAAGCAGCGTTCAAGTGTAAGAACAAAAGGGTACCGTCTCCCAAGTTGGTTCCGATGTTAAAAGGGAGATCTCTTCATCTTACTTCTCCAAGCATAATAGCCTTTTTCTAGGACCCCAGCAGGGTGTCTCCGTAAAGCAGAGAACCAATCACCTCATTTGAGGAGGGGGGTTTAGTTTAGGTGGAGACCCAGGCTATGACCAAATCCCTCACAGTTTATATCATGGTCAATAACCTTCCGTAGGTACATGTGGCATCCTATCCACTGGCAGGATAATATGCAGAATGATATTCTGAACGCCCAGACATCACATATGACATATCTGCCTGGGACGGTTAAGGAGATATCGCTTTCTGCTCTCGGGCAGACGTAATCTAGAGGTGTAAGGTATCAGGTGACTTGTATTAAAATGACCTCTCTGAATATATGTCTTGTTTCATGGTATGTATTACCTACGAGAAATTATGAAATTGTATGAAAAAGTGTTTTCACAGGGGATGCAGGTTTTACTGCTATTTCGGAATGCGTTTGAAGTCCAGTGACTGACGGGTTTGTAGCTTTACAATCAGCTTCAGAGCAAGAGTAAGACAGACACACTGGAATCAGCTAATTGGGTTTACAACCATGAAGGATATCCAGCTGTGTCCTGTGCACTCCTGAACCCAGCACTCAAAAGAGAGGGAGGGGGGAGCTGATTTGGAGTGAGAAATGATACAAGATGGAGGGTCTTTACCAAAATGGATATTCGTGTCCATATTTGTACGTACAATTGCTGCACCATCTGCCTGTCCTCTCCGGGGCTCAGCTATGTCTCATTGTCTGCAAACACAAACACCACCCTTCACCAACCAATCCAGACACAGCATTTCCTTCACACACACTGCAAGAACAGAGTACAGAGGGGGGAACACCGAACATTTCCAGTCTGCTGCCCCACCCTCACATCGCTCTGTCAGAGACCACCAGGACCATCCTGGGGCCACCACTGACCCCCAGTACAAGGAGACCATATACAGAATGTTCCCAGATATGTCCAACTCTTCTCTGTACAGCGCTGCGGTATATGTCAGAGCTATATACATGTATAATAGTGTGTGACTGTGGGGGAGGGGACATTAGAGTGTAAGCTCCTCTGGTACAGAGACTGATGTGACTGTGGGGGAGGGGACATTAGAGCGTAAGCTCCTCTGGTACAGAGGCTGATGTGACTGTGGGGGAGGGGGTATTAGAGCGTAAGCTCCTCTGTACAGAGGCTGATGGGACTGTGGGGGAGGGGGCATAAGAGCGTAAGCTCCTCTGTACAGAGGTTGATGGGACTGTGGGGGAGGGGGCATTAGAGCGTAAGCTCCTCTGTACAGAGGTTGATGGGACTGTGGGGGAGGGGGCATTAGAGCGTAAGCTCCTCTGTACAGAGGCTGATGTGACTGTGGGGGAGGGGACATTAGAGCGTAAGCTCCTCTGGTACAGAGGCTGATGTGACTGTGGGGGAGGGGACATTAGAGCATAAGCTTCTCTGGTGCAGAGACTGATGTGACTGTGGGGGAGGGGCATTAGAGCGTAAGCTCCTCTAGTACAGAGACTGATGTGACTGTGGGGGAGGGGGCATCAGAGTGTAAGCTCCTCTGTACAGAGGCTTATGTGACTGTGGGGGGGGGACATTAGAGTGTAAGCTCCTCTGGTACAGAGACTGATGTGACTGTGGGGGTGGGGACATTAGAGTGTAAGCTCCTCTGGTACAGAGACTGATGTGACTGTGGGGGAGGGGACATTAGAGCGTAAGCTCCTCTGGTACAGAGACTGATGGGACTGTGGGGGGGGGACATTAGAGTGTAAGCTCCTCTGGTACAGAGAATGATGGGACTGTGGGGGAGGGGACATTAGAGTGTAAGCTCCTCTGGTGCAGAGACTGATGGGACTGTGGGGGAGGGGCATTAGAGTGTAAGCTCCTCTGTACAGAGACTGATGTGACTGGCTCAGTGTTCTCTGTACAGCGCTGCGGTGTATGTCAGAGCTATACACAAATAGTAAATGATTGTAGCGTGTCATACATTGATAAAAGCAGGGCTCCTATTGGATGTGATGTGTATGTTGCTTGGTAGGTCGCCCCCCCCCCAGCAGTAGATTGTTAGATGTTGTTCCTCTCTGGTCATTACGTCGTCTTGCTGTGTTATGGAAATCAGCGAAGTGTTTGTACAAGTTTCATTTTGCGGTTTCGGTGTCATTTCCTGCAGATGTTTGAGATCCTCCACACTCTGGGCCCCTCCCTCTCTGCGCTCAGCATGCCGTGCGGTGCTGAGTGTGTCGGTAATATGGGAGCCCTCCCTGGATCCTGTACAGTATAGACATTCATGTTTGGACGGATCAGATGACTCCGACCTAAATCAAATGTGTGACACCGTGCTTATTATTGTGTCTCATCCACTCTCCATTACCTGTCTGTCCGTCATCACCGGGCATAAAAATCATGGCTCAACGTGAGTGCAGGGCTCCGGAATATATATAATGGATCCATCACACTCAGCGGTGTTCAATGGCTCCATCACACTCGCCGGTGTTCAATGGCTCCATCACACTCAGTGGTGTTCAATGCCTCCATCACACTCAGCGGTGTTCAATGGCTCCATCACACTCAGCGGTGTTCAATGGCTCCATCACACTCGCCGGTGTTCAATGGCTCCATCACACTCAGTGGTGTTCAATGCCTCCATCACACTCAGCGGTGTTCAATGGCTCCATCACACTCAGCGGTGTTCAATGGCTCCATCACACTCAGCAGTGTTCAATGGCTCCATCACACTCGGCGGTGTTCAATGGCTCCATCACACTCAGCGGTGTTCAATGGCTCCATCACACTCGGCGGTGTTCAATGGCTCCATCACACTCGCCGGTGTTCAATGGCTCCATCACACTCAGCGGTGTTCAATGGCTCCATCACACTCAGCGGTGTTCAATGGCTCCATCACACTCGGCGGTGTTCAATGGCTCCATCACACTCGCCGGTGTTCAATGGCTCCATCACACTCGGCGGTGTTCAATGGCTCCATCACACTCGCTGGTGTTCAATGGCTCCATCACACTCGGCGGTGTTCAATGGCTCCATCACACTCGGCGGTGTTCAATGGCTCCATCACACTCGGCGGTGTTCAATGGCTCCATCACACTCGGCGGTGTTCAATGGCTCCATCACACTCGGCGGTGTTCAATGGCTACAGCGATGAGAATCATGACTTCCTATGCTGTGAGCTTTGCAGCTTAGAGAGAAGATCCATCGCAGAGATCTGATGACCCTTCCTGTGGCCTGCCGGGCCGGAGCTACACTATTCTGTGCCCCAGGCAAGACCCGCTACTCCCCCCCCACCCCGGAAAATGAAAAATAAAATACAACTTCACCTATAGTTCTACTTCCCCCCTCCCAGCACACATCCTCCTCAAATGTTCCACCCCAGCACAAATCCTCTCCCCTAAATCCCTCCTCCTAGCATAAATCCCCCTAAACCCCCCCTCCTAGCATAAATCCCCCCTCCTAGCATAAATCCCCCTAAACCCCCCCTCCTAGCATAAATCCCCCCTCCTAGCATAAATCCCCCTAAACCCCCCCTCCTAGCATAAATCCCCCCTCCTAGCATAAATCCCCCTAAACCCCCCCTCCTAGCATAAATCCCCCTAAATCCCCCCTTCTAGCATAAATCCCCCTAAATCCCCCCTCCTAGCATAAATCCCCCTAAACCCCCCCTCCTAGCATAAATCCCCCCTCCTAGCATAAATCCCCCTAAACCCCCCTCCTAGCATAAATCCCCCTAAATCCCCCCTCCTAGCATAAATCCCCCTAAATCCCCCCTCCTAGCATAAATCCCCCTAAACCCCCCCTCCTAGCATAAATCCCCCCTCCTAGCATAAATCCCCCTAAACCCCCCCTCCTAGCATAAATCCCGCCTCCTAGCATAAATCCCCCCAAATCCCCCCTCCTAGCATAAATCCCGCCTCCTAGCATAAATCCCCCCCAAATCCCCCCTCCTAGCATAAATCCCGCCTCCTAGCATAAATACCCCTAAATCCCCCTCCTAGCATAAATCCCGCCTCCTAGCATAAATCCCCCTAAATCCCCCTCCTAGCATAAATCCCGCCTCCTAGCATAAATCCCCCTAAATCCCCCTTCCTAGCATAAATCCCGCCTCCTAGCATAAATCCCCCTAAATCCCCCCTCCTAGCATAAATCCCCCCTCCTAGCATAAATCCCCCTAAATCCTCCCTCCTAGCACAAATCCCCCCTCCTAGCATAAATCCCTCCTCCTAGCATAAATCCCTCCTCCTAGCACAAATCCCCCCAAATCAATCCTCCCAGCATCACTCCTCTTCCTTTAATCCCCCGCACAGTCTGGGTGGGGGGGGGGGGCACTGATGTAAGGAGGGAATGAATACACTAAGGTAAGGGGGGACATGGATATAAAGGATCCCCCTTATATCAGTAACCCCCCCCCACCTACCTTAGTGTATTGATTCAGTGGATGGAGGTCTGTGGTCACCAAAGTAACCCCTCCCCACATCGCACAAATCCCCCCCATCCCCCTCTAGCACAAATCCCCCCTATCCCCCTCCTAGCACAAATTTCCCCCCATCCCCCTCTCCTCACACAAATCCCCCCAATCCCCTCTCCTATTCACAAATCCCCCCCCCCCCCACATCCGGGGATCAGCTACTTATAGAGGGACTGCGGCGGGAACTGACTTGGTGTCACTGACATCCCCAGTGACACCAATACAGTGATCAGTGCTAATAAGAAGCCCTGACACTGTACTAATGGCACTGGGCAGGAAGGGGTTAACATGAGGGGCGATCAAAGGGTTACCTGTGTGCTGGGAGTGCTTCACTGTAAGCATGCTGCTATGCAGAGCCATACAAAGCAGTGTGCAGGAGCTGACAGGGGAGAGATCTGTACTGTTCACAAACAGTTCTCCTCCATCAGAGATGCTTGGCAATCACCGGGTGGCAGTAAGTAATCACCGGCCAGGATCCGGTGATTGACAGCCGCGGCCACGAATAGCAGCACAGGTAGGACACGTCTTGCACGCCCCCTATCCGGAAATGCAAAATCATGTATATATAAATGACTCTGTGCACCCCTGCACCCCTGCACCCCTGCAGCAGTACTTCTGCTATAGGGCGGACGGGAAGAGGTGAGAGAAAATTTGGGGACCTCTTGATATCAAGCCAAGGTCAGGTAGACCAAGAAAGATTGCAGCCACAAATGCCAGACGAATTGTTCGGGATACAAAGAAAACCCCCCACAGGGTGACCAAAGAAGAAATCCAGGCTGCTCTGGAGAAAAACAGTGTGGCTGTCTCAATGTGCACAATATGATGATACTTGAACAAAAATGAGCTGCATGGTTGAGTTGCCAGAAGAAGCCTTTACTGCGCCAATGCGACAAAAAGCCAGATTACAATATGCCCGACAACACCGTGACACGCCTCACAGATTCTGCCACACTGTAATCTGGACTGACGAGACCAAAATGGAACACTATGTTTGGAGAGGGGTCAACAGCTACAAGAATACCATCCCCACTGTGAAGCATGGTGGTTGGCTGAGGTTTTGGGGGGGGGGTGTGAGCTCTAAACGCATGGGGAATCTTGTGGAAATCCATGGCAAGATGTATTATTATTTATTTATTTCAGGTACTTATATAACGCCATCAATTTATGCAGCACTTTACATATATATTGTACATTCCCATCAGTCCCTAACCCTCAAGGGGCGTACAATCTAAGGTCCCTAACCCTCAAGGGGCGTACAGTCTAAGGTCCCTAACCCTCAAGGGGCGTACAGTCTAAGGTCCCTAACCCTCAAGGGGTGTACAATCTAAGGTCCCTAACCCTCAAGGGGTGTACAATCTAAGGTCCTAACCCTCAAGGGGCATACAATCTAAGGTCCCTAACCCTCAAGGGGTGTACAGTCTAAGGTCCCTAACCCTCAAGGGGTGTACAATCTAAGGTCCCTAACCCTCAAGGGGCATACAATCTAAGGGCCCTAACCCTCAAGGGGCGTACAGTCTAAGGTCCCTAACCCTCAAGGGCGTACAATCTAAGGTCCCTAACCCTCAAGGAGCGTACAATCTAAGGTCCCTAACCCTCAAGGAGCGTACAATCTAAGGTCCCTAACCCTCAAGGAGCGTACAATCTAAGGTCCCTAACCCTCAAGGGGTGTACAGTCTAAGGTCCCTAACCCTCAAGGGGCATACAATCTAAGGTCCCTAACCCTCAAGGGGCATACAATCTAAGGGCCCTAACCCTCAAGGGGCGTACAGTCTAAGGTCCCTAACCCTCAAGGGGCGTACAATCTAAGGTCCCTAACCCTCAAGGAGCATACAATCTAAGGTCCCTAACCCTCAAGATTCGTACAATCTAAGGGCCCTAACCCTCAAGGGGCGTACAATCTAAGGTACCTAACCCTCAAGGGGCATACAATCTAAGGGCCCTAACCCTCAAGGGGCGTACAGTCTAAGGTCCCTAACCCTCAAGGGGCGTACAATCTAAGGTCCCTAACCCTCAAGGAGCGTACAATCTAAGGTCCCTAACCCTCAAGGGGCGTACCATCTAAGGTCCCTAACCCTCAAGGGGCGTACAATCTAAGGTCCCTAACCCTCAAGGGGGCGTACAATCTAAGGTCCCTAACCCTCAAGGGGCGTACAATCTAGGATCCATAACTCACATTCATACATACACATACTAGGGCCAATTTAGACAGGAGCCAATTCACCTACCAGCAATGTCTTTGGAGTGTGGGAGGAAACCCCCAGAGGCACAGGGAGAACATGCCAAACTCCAGGCAGGTGGTGCCATGGTTGGGATTCAAACCAACAACCCGAGTACTGCCAGGTGGAAGTGCTAACCATGTAGTCCCTGTGCTGCCCATGATAGCAGTGTTGTCATAAAATGCTGGCAGACAATTTTCATTCCTTTGCATGGAAGCTGGGCATAGGGCACACTTGGACTTCCCAGCACAACAATGACCCTAAGCACAAGGCCAAGCTGACCCTCCAATGGTCACAGCAGAAAAAGGTGAAACTTTAACCCCTTCCAGTCCGGACACTTTCACCACCTTCCCAGTCTGGACACTTTCACCACCTTCCAGTCCGGACACTTTCCCCCCCCCTTCCAGTCCGGACACTTCCCCCCTTCCAGTCCGGACACTTTCCCCCCCTTCCAGTCCGGACACTTTCACCACCTTCCAGTCCGGACACTTTCACCACCTTCCAGTCCGGACACTTTCCCCCCCCCCCTTCCAGTCCGGACACTTTCCCCCCCTTCCAGTCCGGACACTTTCCCCCCCTTCCAGTCCGGAACACTTTCCCCCCCTTCCAGTCCGGACACTTTCCCCCCCTTCCAGTCCAGACACTTTCCCCCCTTCCAGTCCAGACACTTTCACCCCCTTCCACTCCGGACACTTTCACCCCCTTCCAGTCCGGACACTTTCCCCCCCTTCCAGTCCCAGACACTTTCACCCCCTTCCACTCCGGACACTTTCCCCCCTTCCAGTCCGGACACTTCCCCCCTTCCAGTCCGGACACTTTCATCCCCTTCCAGTCCGGACACTTTCCCCCCCTTCCAGTCCGGACACTTTCCCCCCCTTCCAGTCCAGACACTTTCCCCCCCTTCCAGTCCAGACACTTTCCCCCCCTTCCAGTCCGGACACTTTCACCCCCTTCCACTCCGGACACTTTCCCCCCTTCCAGTCCGGACACTTTCATCCCCTTCCAGTCCACTTTCCCCCCTTCCAGTCCGGACACTTTCCCCCCCTTCCAGTCCAGACACTTTCCCCCCCTTCCAGTCCGGACACTTTCCCCCCCTTCCAGTCCGGACACTTTCACCACCTTCCAGTCCGGACACTTTCACCACCTTCCAGTCCGGACACTTTCACCACCTTCCAGTCCGGACACTTTCCCCCCCCCCCTTCCAGTCCGGACACTTTCCCCCCTTCCCAGTCCGGACACTTTCATCCCTTCCAGTCCGGACACTTTCCCCCCCTTCCAGTCCAGACACTTTCCCCCCCTTCCAGTCCGGACACTTTCACCCCCTTCCACTCCGGACACTTTCCCCCCTTCCAGTCCGGACACTTTCCCCCCTTCCAGTCCGGACACTTTCATCCCCTTCCAGTCCACTTTCCCCCCTTCCAGTCCGGACACTTTCCCCCCCTTCCAGTCCAGACACTTTCCCCCCCTTCCAGTCCGGACACTTTCACCCCCTTCCAGTCCACTTTCACCCCCTTCCAGTCCGGACACTTTCACCCCCTTCCAGTCCACTTTCCCCCCTTCCAGTCCGGACACTTTCCCCCCCTTCCAGTCCAGACACTTTCCCCCCCTTCCAGTCCGGACACTTTCACCCCCTTCCAGTCCACTTTCACCCCCCTGCTTTTACACCCATAAAGGCTGTAAGAGGAATCATTTCTTTATTACTTTAGACTGTACGCCCCTCGGGGGCGGGGACTGATGGGAATGTACAATATATATGTAAAGCGCTGCGTAAATTGCGCTATATAAGTACCTGTAATAATAATAAATAAATATTTCTCTTGGGCTCAGCGGCGGACTGACAACTCATGGGGCCCCCAGGCAATAGGGGATCATGGGGCCCCTGTGTCCTTGCCCAATCTCAAAAAAGCCTATGATAAAGGTACCAGGGGCATCTCATGGGGCCCCATACTGACCCCGGGCCCTTGGGCAGTGCCCAAGTTTCCAAATGGTCAGTCCGCCCCTGCTTTGGCTGCATTCTTGAAGCCATTGAGAACTACTGTGTGAGCTGTGATTGGTCACAGCTTGTCACAGGGGAGGACTGACCATGTGGACACTCGGGCACCGCCTGAGGGCCTGGGATCAGTAGGGGGCCGCATGAGATGCCCCTGGTACCTTTCATTGGATTTTTCGGGTGTGGGCAAGGACACAGGGGCCCATGATCCACTATTGCCCGGGGGCCCCATGAGTTGTCAGTCCGCCCCTTGCTTGTCACATGGTACAAGGCTGCTGTGAATAGCCCTGTACCATGTGACCTCTGTGATCATTCACAGATTTCACACATAGTAAGCAACAGGGGCGGACTGACAACTCATGGGGCCCCCCGGGCAATAGGGGATCATGGGGCCCCTGTGTGCTTGCCCACAGTCAAACCACACCCAAAAAAGCCTATGAAAGGTACCAGGGACATCTCATGGGGCCCCTAACTGACCCTGGGCCCTCGGGCGGTGCCCGAGTTTCCAAATGGTCAGTCCGCCCCTGGTAAGCAATGATGTCAGAAGTTACATCTTTCTTACTACTCTGCATGTGATCACTGATTGGCCAATCAGTGATCACATGATCGGGACCTCGCAGAGAGGTCCCATACGATGATCGGTGTTTCCGTGTCCAGAGGACACAGCGGGCACCGGATCGCGATGCTGCGCGCTCCCAGGGAGCACACACAAGCAGGGGGCCAGGAAAGCCGTTTATAAACGCCCAACCGTCCCTGGACTGCCACCGTTCAGCCGTTTATATACAACGGCCGGACAGGAAGTGATTAATAAGCCATCACATAGTTACAGCAAGAGCAAGGTTTCGGGGCCACGCAGGACCCCTTCATCAGGCATGTGACAAATTGTGATAAAACAGAGAAACTATTTAAAGGACCATCCACCAATCAGTGCTCAGAAAATGAACCAAGCCCCGCCCCTTAATGTCATATTCCCGCCATATATATAGACCTTTGTAAACAACACAACCGTTCAAAGCCTTCATAAACGTTCTGCAAAACAGTAATGAGATATACCGAAGCTTTGCTCCTCCATAGAGCAGATATCACGGGATCAGGCGTACATTGGACAGTACACGGTGTGTTCATGGCCCCCTGCCACACCGCCTGCTCCCGGGAGATAAGCAACCCATGGAGGACATAGACTGCTAATCATCCACTGTGTGTATGGTCTGAATCAGCGATCCCGTGACATCTGCTCTATGTAGGGGTGCAGTTATGGCAGGAGAGAGAGTCAATTATACTGTGAACACAATAAGGGGGGGGCGTACAATCATTTGTGGCTGGGATGAGAGGTTTGTGGAGGAGAGGGGAAGGTGAGCTGTTTATAATGGAAAAGGTAATATGAGGGAGAGGGGAAGATTCATTCTAGTAAGAGGAATGGTGAGGACTTGTGCTAGGAGGGGGGATTAGGGAGATTTTCACTAAGAGGGGGAATTGGAATGTTTTTTTTTTTTTATAATGTAGTTTTTATTGAGTTTCAAAGGCATACAACATACAAAAAGTTGCATAGAGTTGTGAGGTAACATTCACCGATCAACAAAAGAGAGGAAACAGGTTCATCGATGAAAATGCAGATACAGTATCTCCCAGAAGTGAGTCCCCTCTCCCCCTCACATTTGTGTCAATATTTGATTCTCTCTTTTCATGTGACAACACTGAAGAAATGACACGTTGCTACAATGTGACGTAGTCAGTGTACAGCTTGTATAACATGGAAATTTGCTGTCCCCTCAAAGTAACTCAACACACCGCCATTAATGTCTAAACCGCTGGCAACAAAAGTGACTCCACCCCTAAGTGACAAGGTCCAAATTGGGCTCAAAGTGTCAATATTTTGTGTGACCGCCATTATTTTCCAGCACTGCCTTAACCCTCTTGGGCATGGAGGTCACCAGAGCTTCACAGGGTGCCACTGGAGTCCTCTTCCACTCCTCCATGATGACATCACAGAGCTGGTGGATGTTAGAGACCTTGCGCTCCTCCACCTTCCAGTTGAGGACGCCCCACAGATGCTCAATAGGGTTTAGGTCTGGAGACATGCTTGGCCAGTCCATCACCTTTATCCTCAGTTTCTTTAGCAAGGCAGTGGTGGTCTTGGAGGTGTGTTTGGGGTCGTTATCATGTTGGAATACTGCCCTGCGGCCCAGTCTCTGAAGGGAGGGGATCATGCTCTGATTCAGTATGTCACAGTACATGTTGGCATTCATGGTTCCCTCAATGAACTGTAGCCCCCCAGTGCCGGCAGCACTCATGCAGCTCCAGACCATGACACTCCCACCACCATGCTGGACTGTAGGCAAGACACACTTGTCTTTGTACTCCTCACCTGGTTGCCGCCACACACGCCTGACACCATCTGAACCAAATCAGTTGATGTTGGTGTCATCAGACCACAGGAGATGGTTCCAGTAATCCATGTCCTTAGTCTGCTTGTCTTCAGCAAACTGCTTGTGGGCTTTCTTGTGCATCATCTTTAGAAGAGGCTTCCTTCTGGGACGACAGCCATGCAGACCAATTTGATGCAGTGTGTGGTGTAAGGTCTGAGCACTGACAGGCTGACCCCCCCCCCCCCCCACCCCTTCATCCTCTGCAGCAATGCTGACACCACTCATACATCTATTTCCCAAAGACAACCTCTGGATATGATGCTGAGCACGTGCACTCAACTCCTTTGGTGGACCATGGCAAGGCCTGTCCTGAGTGGAACCTGTCTTGTTACACCGCTGTATGGTCTTGGCCACCGTGCTGCAGTTTAGTTTCAGGGTCCTGACAATCTTCTTATAGCCTAGGCCATCTTTATTTAGAGCAACAATTCTTTTTTTCAGATCCTCAGAGAGTTCTTTGCCATGAGGTGCCATGTTGAACCTCCAGTGACCAGTATGAGAGAGTGAGAGTGATAACACCAAATTTAACACACCCGCAAAGTGTCATTTCTTCAGTGTTGTCACATGAAAAGAGAGAATCAAATATTTACAAAAATGTGAGGGGGGGACTCACTTCTGAGAGATACTGTATATACAATGTCAGTGCATACCAGTGGATTAGCTAGCAATATCAGACATCTGAGTAGACATGTCGGAAATGACAAGATCCCATGGTCCCCACACTGCTTCAAAGGGGGGGACAAGATTAGCATACATAGCAGTGAGGTACTCCATTCTTCTAATCTCAGCAACAAGTATAACCAATTCCGAC